>NC_053023.1:187794915-188022755 GCF_003073215.2 Triticum urartu
GGTCTTCATCTTTGACAAGGATTTTTTTATTATTTATTGTAAGGTATTCCGTGGAGTTTCAGGTCATTCTGAGAACTTTTGTTTTTTGCACATAAAACAACATCATGGCAATTCTGCTGAAAACAGCGTTAGTCCGGATTAGTTCCATTCAAATCATACAAGTTGGAGTCCAAAACAAGGGCAAAAGTATTTGGAAAAGTAGATACGACGGAGACGTATCAACTCCCCCAAGCTTAAACCCTTGCTTGTCCTCAAGCAATTCAGTTGACAAACTGAAAGAAATAAAGAAAAACTTTTACAAACTCTGATTGCTCTTATTGTTGTAAATATGTCAAGCTAGCATTCAAGTTTTCAGCAAATATTATAACTATCCACAGTTGCAATAATTCTCAGGTCTCATGATTAGTCATATCAATAACACAATCAACTAGCAAGCCATAATAATAAATCTCGGATGACAACACTTTCTCAAAACAATCATAATACAATATAACAAGATGGTATCTCGCTAGCCCTTTCTGAGACCGCAAAACATAAATGCAGAGCACCTTTAAAGATCAAGGACTGACTAGACATTGTAATTCATGGTAAAGGAGATCCAATCATAGTCACACCCAATGTAAACTGACAATAATGAATGCAAATGACAGCTGCGCTCTCCAGCTAGTCCTTTTTAATAAGAGGGTGATGACTCAACATAAAAGTAAATAGATAGGCCCTTCGCAGAGGGAAGCAGGGATTTGTAGAGGTGCCAGAGCTCGGTTTTAAAATAGAGGTGAATAATATTTTGAGCGATATACTTTCATTGTCAACATAACAACCAAGAGATGGCGATATCTTCCATGCTACACACATTATAGGCGGTTCCCAAACAGAATGGTAAATTTTATACTCCCCTGATGTCTACTACACAACCTTCTTCTTGTAGACGTTGTTGGGCCTCCAAGTACAGAGGTTTGTAGGACAATAGCAATTTCCTTCAAGTGGATGACCTAAGGTTTATCAATCCGTAGGAGGCATAGGATGAAGATGGTCTCTCTCAAGCAACCCTGCAACCAAATAACAGAGAGTCTCTTGTGTCCCCAACACACCCAATACAATGGTAAATTGTATAGGTGCACTAGTTCGGCGAAGAGATGGTGATACAAGTGGTATATGGATAGTAGATAATAGTTTTTGTAATCTGAAAATATAAAAATAGCAAGGTAACTAATGATAAAAGTGAGCGTAAACGGTATTGCAATGCGCTGAAACAAGGCCTAGGGTTCATACTTTCGCTAGTGTAAGTTCCCTCAACAATACTAACATAATTGGATCACATAACTATGCCTCAACATGCAACCAAGAGTCACTCCAAAGTCACTAATAGCGGAGAACAAACGAAGAGATTATGGTAGGGTACGAAACCACCTCAAAGTTATTCTTTCCAATCAATCCGTTGGGCTATTCCTATAAGTGTCACAAACAGCCCTAGAGTTCGTACTAGAATTACACCTTAAGACACAAATCAACCAAAACCCTAATGTCACCTAGATACTCCAATGTCACCTCAAGTATCCATGGGTATGATTATACGATATGCATCACACAATCTCAGATTCATCTATTCAACCAACACATAGGACCTCAAAGAGTGCCCCAAAGTTTCTGCCGGAGAATCACGACGAAAACGTGTGCCAACTCCTATGTATAGGTTCATGGGCGGAACCTGCAAGTTGGTCACCAAAACATACATCAAGTGGCACGTGGTATCCCATTGTCACCACAGATATCCACGGCAAGACATACATCAAGTGTTCTCAAATCTTTAAAGACTCAATCCGATAAGATTACTTCAAAGGGGAAACTCAATTCATTACAAGAGAGAAGAGGGGGGGGGGAGAAACATAAGATCCAACTATAATAGCAAAGCTCGCGATACATCAAGATCGTGCCAAATCAAGAACACGAGAGAGAGAGAGATCAAACACATAGCTACTGGTACATACCCTCAGCCCTGAGGGAGAAATACTCCCTCATCATCATGGAGAGCACCAGGATGATGAAGATGGCCACCGGAGAAGGATTCCCCCCCTCCGGCAGGGTGCCGGAACGGGTCTAGATTGGTTTTCGGTGGCTACGGAGGCTTCTGGCGGCGGAACTCCCGATCTATTGTGTGTTTTGGAAGTTTTAGGGTATGACGATATATATGGGTGCAAGAAGTACGTCGAAGGAGCCACGGGGGCCCCACGAGGCAGGGGGCGCGCCCTAGGGGGGTGGGCGCGCCCCCCACCCTCTTGGGCAGCCCGTGTCTCCCCTGACGTGCACTCCAAGTTCCCTGGGTTGCTTTCCTTCCAAAAATAACTTCTCCAGTTGATTTCGTTCCGTTTCGACTCCGTTTCATATTCCTTTTCTTCGAAACACTGAAATAGGCATAAAACAGCAAATCTGGGCTAGGCCTCCGGTTAATAGGTTAGTCCCAAAAGTAATATAAAAGTGGATAATAAAGCCCAATATTGCCCAAAACAGTACATAATATAGCATGGAGCAATCAAAAATTATAAATACGTTGGAGACGTATCAAGCATCCCCAAGCTTAATTCCTGCTCGCCCTCGAGTAGGTAAATGATAAAAAGATAATTTTTGATGTGGAATGCTAGTTGGCATAATTTCAATGTAATTCTTCTTACTTGTGATATGAATATTCAGATCCGAAAGATTCAAGACAAAAGTTCATATTGACATAAAAATAATAATACTTCAAGCATACTAATAAAGCAATTATGTCTTCTCAAAATAACATGGCCAAAGAAAGTTATCCCTACAAAATCATATAGTCTGGCTATGCTCCATCTTCACCACACAAAATATTTAAATCATGCACAACCCTGATGACAAGCCAAGCAATTGTTTCATACTTTTGATGTTCTCAAACTTTTTCAATCTTCACGCAATACATGAGCGTGAGCCATGGACATAGCACTATAGGTGGAATAGAATGGTGGTTGTGGAGAGGACAAAATGGAGAAGATAGTCTCACATCAATTAGGCGTATCAACGGGCTATGGAGATGCCCATCAATAGATATCAATGTGAGTGAGTAGGGATTGCCATGCAACAGATGCACTAGAGCTATAAATGTATGAAAGCTCAACAAAAGAAACTAGTGGGTGTGCATCCAACTTGCTTGCTCACGAAGACCTAGGGCATTTTGAGGAAGCCCATTATTGGAATATACAAGCCAAGTTCTATAATGAAAGATTCCCACTAGTATATGAAAGTGACAACATAGGAGACTCTCTATCATGAAGATCATGGTGCTACTTTGAAGCACAAGTGTGGTAAAAGGATAGTAGCATTGTTCTTTTATTTTTTTATTTTTTATTCGGCCTTTCTTTTTTTATTTGGCCTTTCTTTTTTTATTTGGCCTTTCCTTTTTTATGGCCTTTCTCTTTTTTATTTTGGGACAATGCTCTATTGAATGATGATCATCACACTTCTATTTATTTACAACTCAATGATACAACTCGATACTAGAACAAAGTATGACTCTATATGAATGCCTCCGGCGGTGTATCGGGATATGCAATGAATCAAGAGTGACAAGTATGAAAGATATATGAACAGTGGCTTTGCCACAAATACTATGTCAACTACATGATCATGCTAAGCAATATGACAATGATGAATGTGTCATGATGAATGGAATGGTGGAAAGTTGCATGGCAATGTATCTCGGAATGGCTATGGAAATGCCATAATAGGTAGGTATGATGGCTGTTTTGAGGAAGGTAAATGGTGGGTTTATGGTACCGACGAAAGTTGCGCGGTACTAGAGAGGCTAGCAATGGTGGAAGGGTGAGAGTGCGTATAATCCATGAACTCAAGATTAGTCATAAAGAACTCACATACTTATTGCAAAAATCTAGAAGTTATCAAAGCAAAGTATTACGCGCATGCTCCTAGGGGGATAGATTGGTAGGAAAAGACCATCGCTCGTCCCCGACCGCCACTCATAAGGAAGACAATCAATAAATAAATCATGCTCCGACTTCATCACATAACGGTTCACCATACGTGCATGCTACGGGAATCACAAACTTCAACACAAGTATTTCTCAAATTCATAACCACTCAACTAGCATGACTCTAATATCACCATCCTCATATCTCAAAACAATTATCAAGCATCAAACTTCTCTTAGTATTCAAAACACTCATAAGAAATTTTTACTATTCTTGAATACCTAGCATATTAGGATTTTAAGCAAATTACCATGCTATTAATACTCTCAAAATAATCTAAGTGAATCATGAGAGTTCATCTATTTCTTCAAAATAAAACTACCACCATGCTCTAAAAGATATAAGTGAAGCACTAGAGCAAACGACAAACTACTCCGAATGATAAAAGTGAAGATCAATGAGTAGTCGAATAATTATGCAACTATGTGAAGACTCTCTAACATTTAATAATTTCAGATCTTGGTATTCTATTCAAACAGGAAGCAAAGCAAAATAAAATGACATTCTAAGAATAGCAAACATCATGTGAAGAAGCAAAAACTTAGGATCAACCGAAACTAACCGATAATTGTTGAAGAAGAAAGGTGGGATGCCAACCGGGGCATCCCCAAGCTTAGATACTTGAGACTGCTTGAAATATTATCTTGGGGTGCCTTGGGCATCCCCAAGCTTGAGCTTTTTTTTCCTCCTTAATTCCTCTCATATCACGGTCTCCCTAAATCTCAAAAGCTTCATCCACACAAAACTCAACAAGAACTCGTGAGATAAGTTAGTATAAACCATTGCCAAAACCTTATCATACTCCACTGTAACAAATCACTAAAATTATTATTCAACATTGCATACTAAATGCCTCTGCATATTTAATAGTCCTATCCTCAAATAGAATCATTAAAGAAGCAAACATATGCAAACATAACAGCAATCTGCCTAAACAGGATAGTCTGTAAAGAATGCAGCAACATCCATACTTCCCTAGCTCCAAAAATTATGAAAGAAAATTCTCACTGTAGTAAATTTATCAGAGCTTAACATGCAAAAGGTTTCAACATTTTATCACATTCTGACTTTTCTAGGGAATTATTGCAACAGCAGTAAACTTTCTGTTTTCAAACAGCAACATGTGGACTTCTAAAATAGGCATAGTAAAGGCTATTAATGCCACTTTTATTGAAATAAAGGATGCAAAACATTGTTCTAAATAACAGCAAGAAAATCTTAAAAAAATAAATTGACGCTCCAAGCAAAACACATATCATGTGGTGAATAAAAATATAGCTCTAAAGTTACCAATGAACGAAGACGAAAGAGGGGATGCCTTCCGGGGCATACCCAAGCTTAGGCTTTTGGTTGTCCTGGAATATTACCTTGGGGTGCCTTGGGCATCCCCAAGCTTAGTCTCTTGACACTCCTTATTCCATAGTTCATCGAATCTTTACCCAAAACTTGAAAACTTCACAACACAAAACTTAACAGAAAACTCGTAAGCTCCGTTAGTATAAGAAAGCAAATCACCATCATAAGGTACTGTAGTGAACTCATTCTTTATTTATATTGGTTTTAAAGTTACTGTATTCCAACTTCTCTATGGTTTATAAACTCTTTTACTAGCCATAGATTCATCAAAATAAGTAAACAACACATGAAAAACAGAATCTGTCAAAAACAGAATAGTATGTAGTAATCTGGATCATACGTATACTTCTGGAACTCATAAAATTCTCAAATAAATTGCTGGACCTGCGGAATTTATCTATTAATCATCTGCAAAAATAATTAACTAAATAGCACTCTCCAAATAAAAATGGCAGCAATTCTCGTGAGCGCTAAAGTTTCTGTTTTTTACAGCATGATCAACAAGACTCTCCCCAAGTCTTCCCAAAGGTTCTACTTGGCACAAACACTAATTAAAACAATAAAACCAAATCTAAAAAGAGGCTAGATGAATTATTTATTACTAAACAGGAGCAAAAATCAAGGAATAAAAATATAATTGGGTTGCCTCCCAACAAGCGCTATCGTTTAACGCCCCTAGCTAGGCATGATGATTTCAATGATGCTCACATAAATGATAGGAATTGAAACATAAAGAGAGCATCATGAAGAATATGACTAGAACATTTAAGTCTAACCCACTTCCTATGCATAGGGATTTTGTGAGCAAACAATTTATGGGAACAAGAATCAACTTGCATAGGAAGGTGAAACAAGCATAACTTCAAAACTTTAAGCACATAGAGAGGAAACTTGATATTATTGCAATTCCTACAAGCATATATTCCTCCCTCATAATAATTTTCAGTAGCATCATGAATGAATTAAACAATATAACCAGCACCTAAAGCATTCTTTTCATGATCTACAAGCATGCAAAATTTACTACTCTCCACGTAAGCAAAATTCTTCTCATGAATAGTAGTGGGAGCAAACTCAACAAAATAACATCATGTGATTGAAAATTAAGACCAAGATGACAAGTTTCATGGTTATCTTTATTCTTTAAAGCATACGTGTCATCATAATAATCATCAAAGATAGGAGGCATGCTCTCATCATAATAAATTTGCACATCAAAACTTGGGGGACAAAAAATATCATCTTCATCAAACATAGCTTCCCCAAACTTGTGGCTTTGCATATCATTAGCATCATGGATATTCAAGGAATTCATACTAACAACATTGCAATCATGCTCATCATTCAAATATTTAGTGCCAAACATTTTATAGATTTCTTCTTCTAGCACTTGAGCACACTTATCCTTTCCATCATACTCACGAAAGATATTAAAAAGGTGAAGTGTATCAGACAAACTCAATTCCATTTTTTTGTAGTTTTCTTTTATAAACTAAACTAGTGATAAAACAAGAAACTAAAAGACTCAATTGCAAGATCTAAAGATATACCTTCAAGCACTCACCTCCCCGGCAACGGTGCCAGAAAAGAGCTTAATGTCTACTACACAACCTTCTTCTTGTAGACGTTGTTGGGCCTCCAAGTGCAGAGATTTGTAGGACAGTAGCAAATTTCCCTCAAGTGGATGACCTAAGGTTTATCAATCCGTAGGAGGCGTAGGATGAAGATGGTCTCTCTCAAGCAACCCTGCAACCAAATAACAGAGAGTCTCTTGTGTCCCCAACACACCCAATACAATGGTAAATTGTATAGGTGCACTAGTTCGGCAAAGAGATGGTGATACAAGTGGTATATGGATAGTAGATAATAGTTTTTATAATCTGAAAATATAAAAACAGCAAGGTAACTAATGATAAAAGTGAGCGTAAACGGTATTACAATGCATTGAAACAAGGCCTTGGGTTCATACTTTCGCTAGTGTAAGTTCCCTCAACAATACTAACATAATTGGATCACATAACTATCCCTCAACATGCAACCAAGAGTCACTCCAAAGTCACTAATAGCGGAGAACAAATGAAGAGATTATGGTAGGGTACGAAACCACCTCAAAGTTATTCTTTCCAATCAATCCGTTGGGCTATTCCTATAAGTGTCACAAACAGCCCTAGAGTTCATACTAGAATTACACCTTAAGACACAAATCAACCAAAACCCTAATGTCACCTAGATACTCCAATGTCACCTCAACTATCCGTGGTTATGATTATATGATATGCATCACACAATCTCAGATTCATCTATTCAACCAACACATAGGACCTCAAAGAGTGCCCCAAAATTTCTGCCGGAGAATCACGACGAAAACGTGTGCCAACCCCTATGCATAGGTTCATGGGCGGAACCCGCAAGTTGGTCACCAAAACATACATCAAGTGGCACGTGGTATCCCATTGTCACCACAGATATCCACGGCAAGACATACATCAAGTGTTCTCAAATCTTTAAAGACTCAATCCGATAAGATTACTTCAAAGGGGGAACTCAATTCATTACAAGAGAGAAGAGGGGGGGAGAAACATAAGATCCAACTATAATAACAAAGCTCGCGATACATCAAGATCGTGCCAAATCAAGAACACGAGAGAGAGAGAGAGATCAAACACATAGCTACCGGTACATACCCTCAGCCCCGAGGGAGAACTACTCCCTCCTCATCATGGAGAGCACCAGGATGATGAAGATGGCCACCGGAGAAGGATTCCCCCCCTCCGGCAGGGTGCCGGAACGGGTCTAGATTGGTTTTCGGTGGGTACGGAGGCTTCTGGCGGCGGAACTCCCGATCTATTGTGTGTTTTGGAAGTTTTAGGGTACGACGATATATATGGGTGCAAGAAGTACGTCGGAGGAGCCATGGGGGCCCCACGAGGCAGGGGGCGTGCCCTAGGGGGGTGGGCGCGCCCCCCACCCTCTTGGGCAGCCCGTGTCTCCCCTAACGTGCACTCCAAGTTCCCTAGGTTGCTTTCCTTCCAAAAATAACTTCTCCAGTTGATTTCGTTCCGTTTCGACTTCGTTTCATATTCCTTTTCTTCGAAACACTGAAATAGGCATAAAACAGCAAATCTGGGCTAGGCCTCCGGTTAATAGGTTAGTCCCAAAAGTAATATAAAAGTGGATAATAAAGCCCAATATTGCCCAAAACAGTAGATAATATAGCATGGAGCAATCAAAAATTATAGATACGTTGGAGACGTATCATCCCCCTCCACCAACAAACATCAATCCATGGCTTGCTCGAAACAACGAGTGCCTCCAACATACATCAGGTCCTGATGTCTACTACACAACCTTCTTCTTGTAGACGTTGTTGGGCCTCCAAGTGCAGAGGTTTGTAGGACAGTAGCAAATTTCCCTCAAGTGGATGACCTAAGGTTTATCAATCCGTAGGAGGCGTAGGATGAAGATGGTCTCTCTCAAGCAACCCTGCAACCAAATAACAAAGAGTCTCTTGTGTCCCCAACACACCCAATACAATGGTAAATTGTTTAGGTGCACTAGTTCGGCGAAGAGATGGTGATACAAGTGGTATATGGATAGTAGATAATAGTTTTTGTAATCTGAAATTATAAAAACAGCAAGGTAACTAATGATAAAAGTGAGCGTAAACGGTATTGCAATGATAGGAAATAAGGCCTAGGGTTCATACTTTCACTAGTGTAAGTTCCCTCAACAATACTAACATAATTGGATCACATAACTATCCCTCAACATGCAACAAAGAGTCACTCCAAAGTCACTAATAGCGGAGAACGAACGAAGAGATTATGGTAGGGTACGAAACCACCTCAAAGTTATTCTTTCCAATCAATCCTTTGGGCTATTCCTATAAGTGTCACAAACTGCCCTAGAGTTCGTACTAGAATAACACCTTAAGACACAAATCAACCAAAACCCTAATGTCACCTAGATACTCCAATGTCACCTCAAGTATCTGTGGGTATGATTATACGATATGCATCTCACAATCTCAGATTCATCTATTCAACCAACACATAGGACCTCAAAGAGTGCCCCAAAGTTCCTACCGGAGAATCACGACGAAAACATGTACCAACCCCTATGCATAGGTTCCCAAGGTCAAGGAACCCGCAAGTTGATCACCAAAACATACGTCAAGTGTTCTCAAATCTTTAAAGACTCAATCTGATAAGATAACTCCAAAGAGGAAACTAAATTGATTACAAGAGAGTAGAGGGGGGGGGACAAACATCATAGGATCCAAATATAATAGCAAAGCTCGCGATACATCAAGATCGTATCACCTCAAGAACACGAGAGAGAGAGAGAGAGAGAGATCAAACACATAGCTACTGGTACATACCCTCAGCCCCGAGGGAGAACTACTCCCTCCTCGTCATGGAGAGCACCAGGATGATGAAGATGGCCATCGAAGAAGGATTGCCCCCTCCGGCAGGGTGCCGGAACGGGTCTAGATTGGTTTTCGGTGGCTACGGAGGCTTCTGGCGGCGGAACTCCCGATATATTGTGCTCTCGGATGTTTTTAGGGTATATGGAGATATATAGGCGGAAGAAGTACGTCAGGGGGGACACGAGGGGCTCACGAGGGTGGAGGGCGCGCCCAGGGGGTGGGCGCCCCCCCTGCCTCGTGACCTCATAGAGCCCCCTACGTGCACTCCAAGTCTTCTGGGCTTATTTCCTTCCAAAAATGAGTTCCATGAAGTTTCAGGTCAATTGGACTCCGTTTGATTTTCCTTTTCTTCGAAACCCTAAAACGGGGTAAAAACATAAACTGGCACTGGGCTCTGGGTTAATAGGTTAGTCCCAAAAATGATACAAAAGTGTATAATAAATCCCATAAATATTCAAAACAGTAGATAATATAGCATGGAGCAATCAAAAATTATAATGTATCAGGTCCCAGGGGGAGTTTTGTTTGCAATTATTTTGATTTAGTTTGTATAAAGCATGGGACTGGGCATCCCGGTGACCAACCCTTTATCTCGTGAGTGAGGAGCAGAGTCCACTCCTCTTGAGAATAACCCGCCTAACATGGAAGATACAGACAACCCTAGTTGATACATGAGCTATTCAAGCATACAAAACAGGATGATTATTTGAAGGTTTAGAGTTTGGCACATACAAATTTACTTGGAACGACAGGTAGATACCGCATATAGGAAGGTATAGTGGACTCATGTGGAATAACTTTGGGGTTTAAGGAGTTTGGATCCACAAGCAGTATTCCCGCTTAGTACAGGTGAAGGCTAGCAAAAGACTGGGAAGCGACCAACTAGATAGCGACAACAGCCATGTACATGCATTAAAATTAATGAACATTGGATGCAAGCATGAGTAGGATATAATTCACCATGAACATAAATATCGTGAAGGCTATGTTGATTTGTTTCAACTACATGCGTGAACATGTGCCAAGTCAAGTCACTTAAATCATTCAGAGGAGGATACCACCCTATCATACCACATCATAACCATTTTAATAGCATGTTGGCACGCAAGGTAAACCATTATAACTCATAGCCAATCAAGCATGGCACAAGCAACTATGATCTCTAATTGTCATTGCAAACATGTTTATTCATAACAAGCTGAATCAAGAACGATGAACTCATCATATTTACAAAAACAAAAGAGGTCGAGTTCATACCAACTTTTCTCATCTCAGTCAGTCCATCATATATCATCATAATTGCCTTTCACTTGCACGACCGAACGATGTGAATAATAATAAGAGTGCACGTGCATTGGACTAAGCTGGAATCTGCGAGCATTCAATAAACAGGAGAAGACAAGGCAATATGGGCTCTTCTGTCAAATAAACAATAATGCATATAAGAGCCACTTCAACAATTTAATCATGGTCTTCTCCTACTGACCCCCAAAGAAAAGAAATGAAACTATTTACACGGGAAAGCTCTCAACAAGCAAAAGAAGAACAAGAAATATTTTTGGGTTTTCTTTTTAATTACTACTACAAGCATCGAAAGTAAATTAATTAAAAGCTACAACTAATTTTTTTGGTTTTTCCTAAGGTTTATTAATCACACAAGAAGAAAGCATAAAAGAAAATAAACTAGCATGGATGATACAATGAAAAAGTATGAGCACCGACATCTAGCAATGAGTGTGTGTGAACATAAATGTAATGTCGGTGAGAAATACGTACTCCCCCAAGCTTAGGCTTTTGGCCTAAGTTGGTCTATGGCCACGGCTGGCCTGGCTGATATCCATAATAATAGTTGTCGGGGACGTACTGTGATGAGGAAGAAGAAGGCTCCGATTGCCACTGGCTGGCAATCATCTCCGGATCCCACTAATAGTTAGACTGTCGTGAAGGATCAAATTGTGGTTCTGGTTCTGGCTCCTCGGCTGGTGCAGGGTTCCGGTAGGCGTGGATAGCCGTCAATGGAACAAGGTACTTGCCTACAGTCGAATCAAACAAAGCAGGAGCAGGCAAGGTAATAGTCTCAGGATGATGTTTATTAAAGAACAATTGATATTTAAGCTCTCCTGCCCTATTCTTAACAATAAAATCATGTGCCACCATACTTTTATAATCTAAATAAACACGAGGCAACACTTTTTTTCCCTCTCAGCATGCCTAATAGGTATGTTAAAATGTGCAGCTAGGTGTGTGGCATAGACGCCTCCAAAGATGGGACCCTTAGTATGGTTCATACTTAACCGTCTAGCAATAATGCCGCCCATACTAAAAGTGTTATCACTGTATAAACCTTGGAGCAAAATAATAATATCAAAGATACTAAGGTTTCTAGAGTTTCCGCGACCAACTAAGCAACGACTAGCAAATAATGCAAAGTAACGTAAGACAGGAAAACGTATGCTAGTGATTCGTGCATCGGAAACCTTCCTAGTTTCCCCTACCGTGATAGTATTAATAAATCCCTCCACATCATCATGATGTGGTTCTTCTGTCTTGCCCCCAAAAGGGACTAAACAAATCCGACATAAATCATAAAGTGACATCTCCTTATGCTCATCATATAAATGAAACTCCACCGTAGGTGGTGAGCTCCTAGAATGAAAATGAAAGTTTTGCACAAAGGTATTTGTGAGCAAGAGATACTGATCGCATTGGTCGTGGAGGAAAGCGGTGAGGCCTGCATTATGAGCCAACTCATGAAAATCTTCATAAATCCCGGCTACTCTCAAGAAATCCTCGGAAGGCCATTCACACGCCCGAACCTCCGTGGTGCGCGGCAAATTATACTTAGGCTTCGGTGCCTTTTCCTTCGAGCTTTGGCTCGATGAGCCCCTCAATAATCTCCTCATCATTTTCTGAAAAATTCTGAAATTTTTAGTAACTTTAAAATAAAAGTAAACCAAACTCAATAATATTGATAGCAACTACTCCTACAAGTGCCTAGAGCCTATATCATGCATCAAAACTACTTTTGACCATATAAATTTGACATGCAAGCTCAAGAACAGGGTCACCTAAGCAACACAAATTTGCAATGAATAAAGCACTAGAACAAAAACTAATTGGACCAATGGAGGAGTCACATACCAAGGAACAATCTCCCCAAGCAGTTTTGTGAGAGGTGCTTTGAGCAAGGAGATCGAAAATGGCAGCAAAACGAGCTTGGACTCGGATTTGAGTTGGTTTTTCGTGTTTGGGGGAGGAAGATGAAGTGTGTGGCTGAAAGAATAAGTGGAGGAGAGCCACCGTGGGCCCACGAGGCAGGGGGGTGCGCCCTAGGGGGGTGGGCGCGCCCTCCACCCTCGTGGCAAGGTGGTTGCCCCCCCTGGTGTGTTCTTTGTTCCATAAATCCTCAAATATTCTATAAAAAAAATCATATTTAATTTTCAGGGCATTTGGAGAACTTTTATTTTCGAGGTATTTTTATATTGCATGGATAATCAGATAACAGACAGAAAATTATTTATTTTTACTTTATTTCAACTAAATAACAGAAAGTATAAAGAGGGTACAGAAGGTTGTGCTTCTAGTTTCATCCATCTCATGCTCGTCAAAAGGAATCCACTAACAAGGTTGATCAAGTCTTGTTAACAAACTCGTTCCAATTAACATGAAACCGGAGAAATTTCGAATAACACTAGGTTACCTCAACAGGGATATGCACATCCCCAATAATAAGTATATCATATTTCTTCTTGACAGTAGGAAGAGGAAATTCAAAACCTCCAAATATAATCGATGGAATTTTTCCGATAGAATTGATACTACTCCCTCCTTCCATCTATATAGGGCCTAATGCGTTTTTTAAGACCGCCTTTGACTATTGACAAGATTAATAGTACATGACATGCACAATGTAAAAATTATATCATTGAAAGCTCCTTTCACACACGAATTTAACGATGTGCTTTGTGTAAGTTGCATGTCATATATTATTACTTTAATATTTGGTCAAAATTAGCCTCGAAAAACGCATTAGGCCCTATATAGATGGAAGGAGGGAGTATGAACTTGAGGTTGTTTCCTCGGAAAGTGTATCATATGCTCATTACCATTAACATGAAAAGTGACATTGCCTTTGTTGCAATCAATAACAGCCCCTGTAGTATTAAGAAAAGGTCTTCCAAGAATAATAGACATACTATCGTCCTCGGGAATATCAAGAATAACAAAGTCTGTTAAAATAGTAACATTTGCAACCACAACAGGCACATCCTCACAAATACCGACAGGTATAGCAGTTGATTTATCAGCCATTTGCAAAGATATTTCAGTAGGTGTCAACTTATTCAAATCAAGTCTATGATATAAAGAGAGGGGCATAACACTAACACCGGCTCCAAGATCACATAAAGCAGTTTTAACATAGTTTCTTTTAATGGGGCATGGTATAGTAGGTACTCCTGGATCCCCAAGTTTCTTTGGTATTCCACCCTTAAAAGTATAATTAGCAAGCATGGTGGAAATTTCAGCTTCTGATATCTTTCTTTTATTTGTAACAATATCTTTCATGTACTTAGCATAAGGATTCATTTTAAGCATATCAGTCAATCGCATACGCAAAAATATAGGTCTAATCATTTCAACAAAGCGCTCAAAATCCTCATTATCCTTTTTCTTGGATGGTTTGGGAGGAAAAGGCATGGGTTTCTGAACCCAAGGTTCTCTTTCTTTACCATGTTTCCTAGCAACAAAGTCTTTCTTATCATAACGTTGATTCTTTGATTGTGGGTTATCAAGATCAACAGCAGGTTCAATTTCTACATCATTATCATTACTAGGTTGAGCATTATTATGAACATCATCATTAACATTTTCATTAGGTTCATGTTCATTACCAGATTGTGTTTCAGCATCAGACATAGAGATATCATTTGGATTATCAGGTGGTTCAGCAATAGGTTCACTAGAAGTTTGCACAGTTCTATCATTTTTCTTTTTCTTCTTTTTAGAAGAACTGGGTGCATCAATTTTATTTCTCTGAGAATCTTGCTCAATTCTCTTAGGGTGGCCTTCAGGATACAAAGGTTCCTGAGTCATTCTACCAGTTCTAGTAGCCACTTTAACATCATAATCATTTTTCTTACTATTCATCTCATTGAGCAATTCTTTTTGAGCTTTAAGTACTTGTTCTACTTGAGTGGTAACCATAGAAGCATGTTTGCTAACAAGTTTAAGTTCACCTTTAATATTGGCCATATAATCACCCAAGTATTTAATCATATCAGCATTTTGTTTTAATTGTCTACCAAAATAAGCATTGAAGTCTTCTTGCTTAAACATAAAATTATCAAACTCATCCAAGCATTGACTAGCAATTTTAGTAGGAGGGATTTCAGCTTTATCATATCTATAGAGAGAATTTACCTTTACTACCTGTGTCGGGTTATCGGGGTCTGGAGGTTCTTCAATAAATAAAGGATTAAGATCATATATTTCTTCATCAGGCGGTAAATTGAGACCATGTATTTCTTCAATAGGAGGTAAATTCTTAACATCTTCAGCTTTAATACCTTTTTCTTTCATAGATTTCTTTGCCTCTTGCATATCTTCAGGACTGAGAAATACAACACCTCCCTTCTTCGGAGTTGGTTTAGGAATAGGATCATTAATTGGAGCAGGAGCTGCCTCAGGAGCTGGCTCAGGAGGTGCCCAATTATTTTCATTTGTCAACATATTATTCAATAAGATTTCAGCTTCATCCAGTGTTCTTTCCCTGAAAAGAGAACCAACACAACTATCCAGGTAATCTCTGGAAGCATCGGTTAGTCCATTATAAAAGATATCAAGTATTTCATTTTTCTTAAGAGGATGATCAGGCAAAGCATTAAGTAACTTGAGAAGCCTCCCCCAAGCTTGTGGGAGACTCTCTTCTTTAATTTGCACAAAGTTGTATATTTTCTTTAAAGCAGCTTGTTTCTTATGAGCAGGGAAATATTTAGTAGAGAAGTAATAAATCATATCCTGGGGACTATGCACACAACCAGGATCAAGAGAATTAAACCATATCTTAGAATCACCCTTTAATGAGAACGGAAATATTTTAAGGATATAAAAGTAGCGAGATCTCTCATCATTAGTGAACAGGGTGGCTATATCATTTAATTTAGTAAGATGTGCTACAACAGTTTCAGATTCATAGCCATGAAAAGGATCAGATTCAACCAAAGTAATTATATCAGGATCAACAAAGAATTCATAATCCTTATCAGCAACACATATAGGTGAAGTAGCAAAAGCAGGGTCAGGTCTCATCCTAGCATTTGGAGATTTCTTATTCCATTTAGCTAATAACCTTTTGAGTTCATATCTATCTTTAAAGGCTAAAATAGCTAAAGAAGCATCTTGATCAAATAAATAACCCTTAGGAATAACAAGTGATTCTTCATCATCACTTTCATCTTCATAATCAGATTCAATATTTTCAATCTCTCTAGCCCTAGCAAGTCGTTCCTCTAGAAAATCACTAAGTGGCATAGTAGTATCAGGCATAGAGGTAGTTTCATCATAAGTATCATGCATAGGAGAAGTAGCATCATCAATAACACATGACATATAAGAACGAATAGCAGAAGCAGGTGTAGGTGTCACAAGCTTACTCATAACAGAAGGTGAATCAAGTGCAGAGCTAGATGGTAGTTCCTTACCTCCCCTCGTAGTTGAGGGATAGATCTAGGTTTTTGGATCTCTCAAGTTCTTCATAGTGTCCAGCAGATATAAATCCCAAGTGACTCAAAGAATAGAGCTATGCTCCCCAACAACGATGCCAGAAACTGGTCTTGATAACCCACAAGTATAGGGGATCGCAACAGATTTCTAGGGTAGAGTATTCAACCCAAATTTATTGATTCGACACAAGGGGAGCCAAAGAATATTCTCAAGTATTAGCAGCTGAGTTGTCAATTCAACCACACCTGGAAACTTAGTATCTGCAGCAAAGTGTTTAGTAGCAAAGTAATATGATAGTGATGGTAACGGTAACAAAAGAGTAACGAAAGCAAAGTAATGTTTTTTGTGTTTTGTAGTGATTGTAACAATAGCAACGGGAAAGTAAATAAGCGTAAACCAGTATATGGAAAGCTTGTAGGCATCGGATCAATGATGGATAATTATGTCGGATGTGGTTCATCATGTAACAGTCATAACATAGCGTGACACAGAACTAGCTCCAATTCGTCAATGTAATGTAGGCATGTATTCCGAATATAGTCATACGTGCTTATGGAAAAGAACTTGCATGACATCTTTTGTCCTACCCTTCCGTGAGCGGGGTCCTAATGGAAACTAAGGGATATTAAGGCCTCCTTTTAATAGAGAACCGGAACAAAGCATTAGCACATAGTGAATACATGAACTCCTCAAACTACGGTCATCACCGGTAAGTATCCCGATTATTGTCACTTCGGGGTTAACGGATCATAACACATAATAGGTGACTATAGACTTGCAAGATAGGATCTAGAACTCTCATATATTGATGAAAACATAATAGGTTCAGATATGAAATCATGGCACTCGGGCCCTAGTGACAAGCATTAAGCATAGCAAAGTCATAGCAACATCAATCTCAGAACATAGTGGATACTAGGGATCAAACCCTAACAAAACTAACTCGATTACATGGTGAATCTCATCCAACCCATCACCGTCCAGCAAGCCTACGATGGAATTACTCAAGCACGGCGGTGAGCATCATGAAATTGGTGATGGAGGATGGTTGATGATGACGACGACGACGAATCCCCCTCTCCGGAGTCCTGAACGGACTCCAGATCAGCCCTCCCGAGAGGTTTTAGGCCTTGGCGGTGGTTCCGTATCGTAAAACGCGATGATTTCTTCTCCCTTATTTTTTTCTCCCCGAAAGCAGTTATATAGAGTTGGAGTAGGAGTCGGGGGGTCTCCAGGGGGCCCACGAGGTAGGGGGCGCGCCCTAGGGGGGGGGCGCCCCCACCCTCATGAGAAGGGTGTGGGCCCCCTGGTCTTCATCTTTGGCGAGGATTTTTTATTATTTATTGTAAGGTATTTCGTGGAGTTTCAGGTCATTCCGAGAACTTTTGTTTTCTGCACATAAAACAACATCATGGCAATTCTGCTGAAAACAACGTCAGTCCGGGTTTGTTCCATTCAAATCATACAAGTTGGAGTCCAAAACAAGGGCAAAAGTGTTTGGAAAAGTAGATACGGCGAAGACGTATCAGGATGCACAAAATCTTAATGCAAAAGAACGTCACTTTATATTGCCACTTGTGATATGGACCTTTATTATCCAGTCCGTCGCTTTTATTTCTTCCACATCACAAGATCGTATAAAGCTTATTTTCTCCACATTAATAGATCATACATATTTAGAGGGCCATTTTTATTGCATGCATCGATGACAACTTACTTGAAGGATCTTACTCAATCCATAGGTAGGTATGGTGGACTCTCATGGCAAAACTAGTATAAGGAATGTTTGGAAGCACGAGTAGTATCTCTACTTGGTGCAAAGAATTTGGCTAGCATGAGGGGGAAAAGCAAGCTCAACATGTTGGATGATCCAAGACAATATACTTTATTTCAGATATAAGAAAACATAACCCATTACATTGTCTTCCTTGTCCGACATCAACCTTTTAGCATGTCATATTTTAATGAGTGCTCACAATTACAAAAGATGTCCAAGATAGTATATTTATATGTGAAATCTCTCTTCCTTCAATATTCTTTCATGAATTGTTCAAGTGACCAATTCTACGTTTGCTAACTTTCAATTAGTTTACTACCTATACTTATTCTATGCGAAGTCATTACTCCCCATGGTATAAGCATATGAAACATATATAAATTCAGATTTATGACATTCAATTTTTCAACCATTTACTCATAGGATATACGTGAAGCACGTGAGTAAATGACAAACTACTCCAAAAGATAATAGTGAAGGACACTGAGTAGTCAAATAATTAACTAGCCATGGGAGGATTATTTTTCATTTAGTAATTCAGATCCAATGATTTTATTCAAACAGCAAGTAAAATTGAAAATACGCTCCAAGCAAAACACATATCATGTGACGAATAAAAATATAGCTCCGAGTAAGGTATACTGATAGTTTTGAAGACGAAAGAGGGGATGCCTTCCGGGGCATCCCAAGCTTAGGCATTTGAGTCTTCCTTAAATATTACCTTGGGGTGCCTCGGGCATCCCCAAGCTTCCACTCCTTACTCTCCTCATATCGATATCTCACCCAAAGCTTGAAAACTTCAATCACACAAAACTTAACGGAACTTCGTGAGATAGGTTAGTATGATAAAGAGCAAACCATTTCACTTTTGGTACTATCAAAGACAAGATTCATAATTGTTCTCACACAATTCCTACTGTAGCATATCATTTCCACAATTTATATTGATCAATATAAGCCATGGAAACTAGAAAACAAGCAAACTATGCATTGAAAACAGAATCTGTCAAAAACAGAACAGTCTGTAGTAATCTGTACTCCAACCACACTTCTGCTACTCCAAAAATTCTGAAAAAATATTAAAACCTGGGTAATTTGTCTATTGATCTTCTTCAAAAAGAATCAGTATTTTATATCGCTTCTGTTAAAAATGAGAATTGTTTTCCTAAGCACAAAAATTTCCGTTTTTAGCAAGATCAAATCAACTATCACCGTAAGCCGTCCCAAAGGTCTTACTTGGCACTTTATTTAAACAAAAGCAATAAAACATGATTACTACAGTAGCGTAATCATGTGAACACATAAAAACAGTAGGTAAAAGTGTTGGGTTGTCTCCCAACAAGCGCTTTTCTTTAATGCCTTTTAGCTAGGCATGATGATTTCAATGATGCTCACATAAAAGATAAGAATTAAAACATAAAGGGGGCATCATGAAGAATATGACTAGCATATTTAAGTCTAACCCACTTCCTATGCCTAGGGATTTTGTGAGTACATAATTTATAGGAGCAAGAATCAACTAGCATAGGAAGGCAAAACAAGTATAACTTCAAAGCTTTAAGCATATAGAGAGGAAACTTGATATTATTGCAACTCCTACAAGCATATATTTCTCCCTCATAATAATTTTCAGTAGAATCATGAATGAATTCAACAATATAACCATATCATAAAGCATTCTTTTCAAGATCTACAAGCATAGAAATTTTTCTACTCTCCACATAAGCAAAACTCTTCTCATTCGGAATAGCGGGATCACTAGTTCCTAAAGTTGACACTCTTCCAAACCCACTTTAGATGGTAGTATTATTCATACTCAAAAAGATATAAGTGAAGTTCATGGAGCTTTCTACAATTAATATAAACTAACTAATGTCCAAGCTCAAAATGTATAAGTGAAGCACATGAAGCATTCTATAAAACCATACTCAAAAGATTTAAGTGAAGCACAAAAAGCAATTCTATAAGATCATACTTAAAAGATATAAGTGAAGCACATGAATCATTCTATAAATAAATGAAGGGCTATCTCATACTAGCATGGTTCATAAAGGAATAACAAAAAACACAAAGGACACAAATCATGTGAACGAAACAAAAACCGAGGTATACCGATAATTGTTGAAGAAGAAAGATGGGATGCCAACCGGGGCATCCCCAAGCTTAGATGCTTGAGTATCCTTAGAATATTTACTTGGGGTGCCTTGGGAATCCCCAAGCTTGAGCTCTTGCCACTCTTTATTCTTCTCACATCGGTAACTCCTCGTTCTTCAAACACTTCATCCACAAAAAACTTTAACAAAAACTTTGTGAGATCTGTTAGTATAATAAAGCAAATTACTACCTTTAGATACTGTTGCAAACTCATTTAAATTTCATATTAGAACTATATCTACTGTATTCCAACTTCATCATGGTTCATACCCCCCGATACTACCCATAGATTCATCAAAAATAAGAAAACAACACACGGAAAACAGAATCTGTCTAAAACAGGACAGTCTGTAGTAATATGAAGGTTTAGTAAACTTCTGTAACTCAAAAAATTATGAACTAAATTTGAAATTTTGAAAAATTTATACATGAGTAATTTGCAAAAAGTTTCAGACCCATTTGACTTTCCAGTAAAAAATGTAAAATCATGCGCTACAGCCAAAGTTTCTGTTTTTGTTCTGCACGTAGTAAATAAGCAATCTAATCATTCTAAAACCAAAGCTTGGCATATTATTTTTATAATACAATGGATTTACGTAAGGGGGTAATTATTTACAGAGAAACTTTCATGAAAAATTCTACATTGTTTCCGTGAGCATGAACACGAGTGCTCATGGTCGACCCTCACTTCTTCAATGCATAACTTCCCAATCACTTCTCTTTTTGAAAAACTTTTTAGGCATGAGAGGCAAGCAATTTTTTTTGTATTTTCATTCTTTTAAAAAAATTGTATGTTTCACCCACAACTAAACATAAACAAAAAAGTAAAAATAAAATCTACTTAGTGAAGAAAGCAAACAAGCACACACGAGAATATCAACCCCACGCTATTGCTCCCCGGCAACAGCGCTAGAAAAGAGCTTGATAATCCCCAAGTGCAAGGAATCATCGTAGAAATTTCCAAAGGTGGAAGTGATAAGTATGGAGTGTCGAACCCACAAGTAGCTAAAGGTAAGATCAATATTCTCTCAAGCCCTATCTGCCACTGATACGACTCTACGTACACCGAACGTTTGCTTCCAACTAGCAACGAGAAATAAAACTATGTTGTGGGTATGAAGCGGATAACTTTGTATGATATCGGAGAGATAAAATATAAAAGTAGGTGTTGTTTTCATAAAGTTAGAATATATTACTAAATATTATAAATAGCAAGTGTGTAATAATGGTGGATCCGTGTGCGGAGTTGTCCTAGGCAATCGTTAACAAGACCGGTAATCACGATTGCAGTTTCATATGAGGGAGAGGCATAAGCTAACATACTTTATCTACTTGGATCATATGCACTTATGATTGGAACTCTAGCAAGCATCCGCAACTACTAAAGATCATTAAGGTAAAACCCAACCATAGCATTAAAGCATCAAGTCCTCTTTATCCCATACGCAATAACCCCCTTACTCGGGTTTGTGTTTCAGTCACTCACGCAACCCACTATAAGCGAATCATAAACGTATTGCAACACCCTACAGCGGGAATCCCTCACACTTGCGCAACACGGAGGGCACCATAGGACAACACCAAAGTAAAACATACAACTCATACCAATCTAGATCATCAATCAACCCAAAGACAAAAGATATATACTCAAAACATCATAGGATGGCAACACATCATTGGATCATAATATGTGGCATAAAGCACCATGTTCAAGTAGGTATTACAGCGGGGTGCGTGAGAGTGGACAGCGTAAAATAGATGAGGATGGTGATGTTGATGAAGACGATCACCATGGCGATGATTCCCCTCTCGATGGCACTCCGGTGCCACCAAGAGAGAGGAGGAGAGGTTCTCCCCCTTGTGCTTCCTCCTCCATGGCCTCCCCCTGGATGGGGAGAGGTTCCCCCTCTGGTCCTTGGCCTTCATGGTGATGATGGCCCCTCCGGGATCCTCCTCCATGCTCTCCGGTGATGATGGCCCCCTCCGGCAGGGTGCCAGAGAGGGCCTAGATTGGTTTTCGGTGCCTACGGAGGCTTCTAGCGGCGGAACTCCCGATCTAGGTTAATTTTCCGAGGTTTCTGTATTTATAGGAATTTTTGGCATCGGTCTCACGTCAAGGAGGTGCCCGAGGCGTCCACGAGGCAGGACCACACGCCTGGGGGTGGGGGGGCGCCCCCACCCTCGTGGACGCCCCGGGACTCTCCTGGCCCAACTCTTTTACTCCGGGGTCTTCTTTTTGTCCATAAAAAATCGTCAAAAATTGGCACGTCAATTGGACTCCATTTGATATTCCTTTTCTGTAAAACTCAAAAATAAGGAAAAAACAGAAACTGGCACTGGGCACTAGGTTAATAGGTTAGTCCCAAAAATCATATAAAATAGCATATAAATGCATATGAAACACCCAAGGTTGATAATATAATAGCATGAATACTTCATAAATTATAGATACGTTGGAGACGTATCAGCATCCCCAAACTTAATTCCTGCTCGTCCTTGAGTAGGTAAATGATAAAAGAAATAATTTATGAAGTGTGAATGCTAGCAAATGCATAAGTTTCATCAATAATAGTTTCAATCACTTTTTATAACATCATTATATATCATAACAGTAGCTCATCGTCATAAAACTTTTCATGATCAAGTAACAAGCTATTCACATGTTAAAGTATAGATCATAAACTTTCTTGAAACTAATGATACATCTCCGTCATATCTACTTTTACAAACACTTTTGCCCTTGTTTTGGGCTCTAACTTGTATGATTTGAATGGAACTAACCCAGGCTGACGCTGTTTTCAGCAAAATTACCATGGTGTTGTTTTATGTGCAGAAAACAAATATTCTCGGAATGACCTGAAACTTCACGGAACATCTTAGAAAAAACAATAAAAAATCCTCGCCAAAGATGAAGACCAGGGGGCCCACGCCCTTCTCACGAGGGTGGGGGTGCGCCCCCCTAGGGCGCGCCCCCCTACCTCGTGGGCCCCCTGGATGCCCTCCGACGCCAACTCCAACTCTATATATTTGCTTTCGGAGAGAAAAAAATCAGAGAGAAGAAATCATCGCGTTTTACGATATGGAGCCGCCGCCAAGCCCTAAAACCTCTCGGGAGGGCTGATCTGGAGTCCGTTCGGGGCTTCGGAGAGGGGGATTCGTCGCCGTCGTCATCATCAACCATCCTCCATCACCAATTTCATGATGCTCACCGCCGTGTGTGAGTAATTCCACCGTAGGCTTGCTGGACGGTGATGGGTTGGATGAGATTTATCATGTAATCGAGTTAGTTTTGTTAGGGTTTGATCCCTAGTATCCATTATGTTCTGAGATTGATGTTGCTATGACTTTGCTATGCTTAATGCTTGTCACTAGGGCCCGAGTGCCATGACTTCAGATCTGAACCTATTATGTTTTCATGAATATATGTGAGTTCTTGATCCTATCTTGCAAGTCTATAGTCACCTACTATGTGTTATGATCCAGCAACCCCGAAGTGACAATAATCGGGACCATTCCCGGTGATGACCATAGTTTGAGGAGTTCATGTATTCACTATGTGCTAATGCTTTGTTCCGGTTCTCTATTAAAAGGAGGCCTTAATATCCCTTAGTTTCCAATAGGACCCCGCTGCCACGGGAGGGTAGGACAAAAGATGTCATGCAAGTTCTTTTCCATAAGCACGTATGACTATATATGGAATACATGCCTACATTACATTGTTGAATTGGAGCTAGTTCTGTGTCACCCTATGTTATGACTGTTACATGATGAACCGCATCCGACATAATTATCCATCACTGATCCGGTGCCTACGAGTTTTCCATATACTGGTTTATGCTTATTTACTTTCCCGCTGCTACTATTACAATCACTACAAAATACCAAAAACATTACTTTTGTTGTCTCTACTTTTGTTGCTGCTACCACCACTATCATATTACTTTGCTACTAAACACTTTGCTGCAGATACTAAGTTTTCAGGTGTGGTTGAATTGACAACTCAGCTGCTAATACTTGAGAATATTCTTTGGCTCCCCTTGTGTCGAATCAATAAATTTGGGTTGAATACTCTACCCTTGAAAGCTGTTGCGATCCCCTATACTTGTGGGTCATCAAGACTAATTTCTGGTTCCGTTGCCAGGGAGCATAGCTCTATTCTTTGAGTCACTTGGGATTTATAACTGCTGGACACTATGAAGAACTTGAGAGATCCAAAAACCAAGATCTATCCCTCAACTACGAGGGGAGGTAAGGAACTGCCATCTAGCTCTGCACTTGATTCACCTTCTGTTATGAGTAAGTTTGCGACACCTACACCTGCTTCTGCTATTCATTCTGATATGTCGCATGTTATTGATGATGCCACTTCTGCTATGCATGATACTTATGATGAAACTGCTTCTATGCCTGATACTACTGTGCCCCTTGGTGAATTTCTTGATGAACAAATTGCTAGGGCTAGAGAAAAAGAAATTATTGAATCTGAATACGATGATGATAGTGATGATGAAAATATGCCAGTTATTCCTGAGGGCTATCTTTTTGATATGGAATCTTCTGCCGCTATTTTAGCTTGCAAGGATAGATATGAGCTTAAGAGGTTATTAATTAAATGGAACAAAGAATCACTTAGAGATAAAATGAAACCTGACCCTGCTTTTGCTACTTCACCTATATGTGTTCCTGATAAGGATTATGAATTCTCTGTTGATCCTGATATAATTACTTTGGTTGAATCTGATCCGTTTAATGGCTATGAATCTGAAACTGTCGTGGCACATCTTAGTAAGTTAAATTATATAGCAGCCCTATTTACTAATGATGAGAGATCGCGTTACTTTTATATACTCAAAATATTTCCGTTCTCATTAAAGGGTGATGCTAAGATATGGTTTAATTCTCTTGATCCTGGTTGTGTGCGTAGTCCCTAGGATATGATTTATTACTTCTCTGCTAAATATTTCCCTGCTCATAAGAAACAAGCTGCTTTGAGGGAAATATACAACTTCGTGCAAATTAAAGAAGGGAGTCTCCCACAAGCTTGGGGGAGGCTTCTCAAGTTACTTAATGCTTTGCCTGATCATCCTCTTAAGAAACCAGAAATACTTGATATCTGTTATAATGGACTAACCAATGCTTCCAGAGATTACCTGGATAGTTGTGTTGGTTCTCTTTTTAGGGAAAGAACACCGGACGAAGCTGAAATTTTATTGAATAATACATTGACAAATGAAAATAATTGGGCAGCTCCTGAGCCAACTCCTGCTCCAATTATTGAGCCTATTCTTAAACCAACTCCGAAGAAGAGAGGTGTTCTATTCCTCAGTCCCGAAGATATGCAAGAGGCAAAGAAATCTATGAAAGAAAAAGGGATTAAAGCTGAAGACATTAAGAATTTACCTCCTATTGAAGAAATACATGGTCTTAATATACCGCCTGTTGAAGAAACATATGATCTCAATTCTTTATTTACTGAAGAACCTCCCGATCCCGTTATCCTGACACAGGTAGTAAAGGTAAATTCTCTCTATAGATATGATAAAGCTGAAGTCCCTCCTACTAAAATTGCTAGTCAGTGCTTGGATGAGTTTGATAACTTTATGTTTAAGCAAGACGACTTCAATGCTTATTTTGGTAGACAATTAAAAGAAAATGCTTATATGATTAAACGCTTGGGTGATTATATGGCTAATGTTAAAGGTGAACTTAAACTTGTTAGCAAACATGCTTCTATGGTTACCACTCAAGTAGAACAAGTACTTAAGGCTCAAAAAGAAGTGCTTGATGAAATGAATAGTAAGAAAAATGATTATGCTGTTAGAGTGGCTACTAGAACTGGTAGAATGACTCAGGAACCTTTGTATCCTGAAGGCCACCCTAAGAGAATCGAGCAAGATTCTCAAAGAAATAATATTGATGTTCCTAGTTCTTCTAAAAAGAAGAAGAAGAAAAATGATAGAACTGTGCAAACTTCTAGTGAACCTATTGCTGAACCACCTGATAATCCAAATGATATATCTATGTCTGATGCTGAAAAACAATCTGGTAACGAACAAGAACCTAATGAAAATATTAATGATGAGGTTCATGATGATGCTCAACCTAGTAATGATAATGATGTAGAAATTGAACCTGCTGTTGATCTTGATAACCCACAATCAAAGAATCAACGTTATGATAAAAGAGACTTTGTTGCTAGGAAACATGGTAAAGAAAGGGAACCTTGGGTTCAGAAACCCATGCCTTTTCCTCCGAAACCATCCAAGAAAAAGGATGATGAGGATTTTGAGCGCTTTGCTGAAATGATTAGGCCTATCTTTTTGCGTATGCGATTAACTGATGTGCTCAAAACAAATCCTTATGCTAAATATATGAAGGATATCATTACTAATAAAAGAAAGATACCGGAAGCTGCAATTTCCACCATGCTTGCTAATTATACTTTTAAGGGTGGAATACCAAAGAAACTTGGAGATCCCGGAGTACCTACTATACCTTGCTCCATTAAAAGAAATTATATTAAAACTGCTTTATGTGATCTTGGAGCTGGTGTTAGTGTTATGCCTCTCTCTTTATATCATAGACTTGACTTGAATAAGCTGACACCTACCGAAATATCTTTGCAAATGGCTAATAAATCAACTGCTATACCTGTCGGTATTTGTGAGGATGTGCCTGTTGTGGTTGCAAACGTTACTATTTTAACGTACTTTGTTATACTTGATATTCCCGAGGATGATAGTATGTCTATTATTCTTGGAAGACCTTTTCTTAATACTGCAGGGGCTGTTATTGATTGCAACAAAGGCAATGTCACTTTTCATGTTAATGGTAATGAGCATACAGTACACTTTCTAAGGAAACAACCTCAAGTTCATAGTATCAACTCTATTTGAAAAATTCCATCGATTATATTTGGAGGTTTTGAATTTCCTCTTCCTACTGTCAAGAAGAAATATGATATACTTATTATTGGGGATGTGCATATCCCCGTTGAGGTAACTTAGTGTTATTCGAAATTTCTCTGGTTTCATGATTATCGGAATGAGTTTGTTAACAAGACTTGATCAACCTTGTTAGTGGATTCTTTTTGATGAGTATGAGATGGATGAAACTAGAAGCACAACCTTCTGTACCCCACTTTTACTTTCTGTTATTTATATTAAATAAAGTAAAAATAGTATTTTTCTGTCTGTTTCCTGACTTATCCGTGCAACATAAAAATATCCCGAAACTAAAAGACCT
Source organism: Triticum urartu (assembly GCF_003073215.2). Classification (NCBI taxonomy): domain Eukaryota; kingdom Viridiplantae; phylum Streptophyta; class Magnoliopsida; order Poales; family Poaceae; genus Triticum; species Triticum urartu. Next base: position 187,822,605 of record NC_053023.1, read on the forward strand.
CAGAATGACATGCCAATTTAATATGATTTTTTTCGGGAATATTTGAGGATTTACTGTGCAAAATTACCGCGGGAGGAGCTGCCACCTGGCCACGAGGGTGGTGGGCGCGCCCCCTGCCTCGTGGGCCCACGGTGGCCCTCCTCCACTTATCCCAGCACCCATCTTCTTCCTCTGTCTCACACAAACCCGAGAAACCAACTCAAGCACGAGTTCCAGCCACTTTTGCTGTGATTTTCGATCTCCTTGCTCAAAGCACCTCTCGCAAAACTACTTGGGGAGATTGTTCCTTGGTATGTGACTCCTCCATTGGTCCAATTAGTTTTTCTCTAGTGCTTTATTCTTTGCAAATTTGTGCTGCATAGGTGACCATGTTCTTGAGCTTGCATGTCAAATTTATATGGTTCCAAGTAGTTCTAATGCTTGATTTAGGCTCTAGGCACTTGTAGGAGTAGTTGCCATCAATATTATTGAGTTTGGTTTACTTTTATTTTGAAGTTACTAAAAAATTTCAGATTATTTCAGAAAAATAATGAGGAGATTCTTGAGGGGCTCATCGAGCCAAAGCTCGAAGGAAAAGGCACCAAAGCCTAAGTATAATTTGCCACGCACCGCGAAGATTCGGGCGTGTGAATGGCCTTCTGATGATTTCTTGAGAGCAGCCGGTATCTATGAAGATTTTTATGAATTGGCTCACAATGCAGGCCTCACCGCTTTCCTCCACGACCAATGCAATCAGTATCTCTTACTCACAAATACTTTTGTGCAAAACTTTCATTTTCATTCTAGGAACTCACCACCTACGGTGGAATTTCATTTATATGATGAGCATAAAGAGATGTCACTTTATGATTTCTGTCGGATTTGTTTAGTCCCTTTTGAGGGCAAGACAGAAGAACACATCATGATGATGTGGCTGGATTTATTGATACTATCACTGTAGGAGAAACTAGGAAGGTTTCCGATGCACGAATCACTAGCATACATTTTCCTGTTTTACGTTACTTTGCAATATGTGCTAGTCGTTGTTTAATTGGACGCAAAAACAGTGGAAACCTTAGCATCCCTGATATAATTATTCTGCACCACAGTTTATACAGTGATAACACTTTTAGTATGGGCGGTATTATTGCTAGACGGTTAAGTATGAACCGTACTAAGGGTCCCATCTTTGGAGGCGTCTATGCCACATGCCTAGCTGCACATTTTAACATACCTATTAGGCACGCTGAGAAGGAAGAAAAGGTGCTGCCCCGTGTTTATCTAGATCATAAAAGTATGGTGGCACATGATTTTATTGTTAAGAATAGGGCAGGAGAGCTTAAATATCAATTGTTCTTTAACAAACATCATCCTGAGACTATTATCCTGCCTGCTCCTTCTCTGTTTAATTTTGTAGGACCCTACCTCGTTACGTGGGCTGCCGTCCAAGCTTACAAGAATCCTGCACCAGCCCCGGAACAGGAACCACAAGATGAGCCTCCACGACAATCTGTTTATTCTTGGGATCCATAGATGACTGTCAGCCAATGGCAGTCAGAGTCTTCTTCTTCATCACAGTATGATCCCAACTATTCCTCCTCACCACAGTACGACCCCAACAACTATTATTATGGATATCCGCCAGGCTAGCCGTGGCCATAGACCAACTTAGGCCAAAAGCCTAAGCTTGGGGGAGTACGTATTTCTCACCGACATTACATTTATGTTCACACACACTCGTTGCTAGATGTTGGTGCTCATACTTTTTCACTGTAATATCCATGCTAGTTTATTTTCTTTTTCCTGCTTTCTTCTTGTGTGTTTGCTAAACCTTAAGAAAAACCAAAAAAATAGTAGTAGTTTATTTTTCTACTGTAGTAGTAATAATTAAAAACAAAACCCCAAAATATTTCCTGTTCTTCTTTTGCTTGTTGGGAGCTTTCCCGTGTAAATAGTTTTATTTCTTTTCTTTTCTTTGGGGGTCAGTAGGAGAAGACCATAATTAAATTGTTGAAGTGGCTCTTATATGCATTATTGTTGAATTAACCAAGAGCCCATATTGCCTTGTCTTCTCCTGTTTATTGAATGCTCGCAGATTCCAGCTTAGTCCAATGCACGTACACTCTTATTATTATTCACACCGTTCGGTCGTGCAAGTGAAAGGCAATTATGATGATATATGATGGACTAACTGAGATGAGAAAAGCTGGTATGAACTCGACCTGTTTTGTTTTTGTAAATATGATGAGTCCCTTGTTCTTGATTCAGCTTATTATGAATAAACATGTTTGCAATGACAATTAGAGATCGTAGTTGCTTGTGCCATGCTTGATTAGCTATGAGTTATAATGGTTTACCTTGTGTGCCAACATGCTATTGAGATGATTATGATGTGGTATGATGGGGTGGTATCCTCCTTCGAATGATTTTAGTGACTTGACTTGGCACATGTTCATGCATGTAGTTGAAAACAAATCAACTTAGCCTTCACGATATTTATGTTCATGGTGGATTATATCCTACTCATGCTTGCATCCAATGTTTATTAATTTTAATGCATGTACATGGCTGTTGTCGCTCTCTAGTTGGTCGCTTCCCAGTCTTTTGCTACCCTTCACTTGTACTAAGCGGGAATACTGCTTGTGCATCCAATCCCTTAAACCCCAAAGTAATTCCAGATGAGTCCACCATACCTTCCTATATGCTGTATCTACCTGCCGTTCCAAGTAAATTTGTATGTGCCAAACTCTAAACCTTCAAATAAACATTCTATTTTGTATGCTCTAATAGCTCATGTATCAACCAAGGCTGTCCTTATCTTCCATGTTAGGCGGTTTATTCTCAAGAGGAGTGGACTCGGCTCCTCACTCACGAGAAAATGGCTGGTCACCGGCATGCCCAGTCCCATGCTTTATGCAAACTAAATCAAAATTAATTGCAAACAAAACTCCCCCTGGGACCTGATGTATGTTGGAGGCACTCGTTGTTTCGAGCAAGCCATGGATTGATGCTTGTTGGTGGAGGGGGAGTATAAACTTTACCATTCTGTTTGGGAACCGCCTATAATGTGTTTAGCATGGAAGATATCACCATCTCTTAGTTGTTACATTGACAATGAAAGTATACCGCTCAAAATACAATTTATCTCTATTTCAAAACCGAGCTCTGGCACCTCTACAAATCTCTGCTTCCCTCTGTGAAGGGCCTATCCTTTTACTTTTGTGTTGAGTCATCACCCTCTTATTAAAAAGCACTAGCTGGAGAGCACAGCCGTCATTTGCATTCATCACTGTTAATTTATATTGGGTATGACTATGATTGGATCTCTTTTACCATGAATTACAATGTCTAGTCGGTCCTTGATCTTTAAAGGTGCTCTGCATTTATGTTTTGCGGTCAAAGAAAGGGCTAGCGAGATACCATCTTGTTATATCATATTATGATTGTTTTGAGAAAGTGTTGTCATCCGAGATTTATTATTATGGCTTGCTAGTTGATTATGCTATTGATATGAGTAATTATGAGATCTGAGAATTATTGCAAATGTGGTTAGTTATGATCTATGCTGAAAACTTGAATGCTGGCTTGACATAGTTACAACAACAAGAGCAAACAGAGTTTGTAAAAGTTTTTCTTTCTTTCTTTCAGTTTGTCAACGGAATTGCTTGAGGACAAGCAAGGGTTTAAGCTTGGGGGAGTTGATACGTCTCCGTCGTATCTACTTTTACAAACACTTTTGCCCTTGTTTTGGACTCTAACTTGTATGATTTGAATGGAGCTAACCCGGACTGACGCTGTTTTCAGCAGAATTACCATGGTGTTGTTTTATGTGCAGAAAACAAATATTCTCGGAATGATCTGAAACTTCACGGAACATCTTAGAAAAAACAATAAAAATCCTCGCCAAAGATGAAGACCAGGGGGACCACACCCTTCTCACGAGGGTGGGCCCCCCCCTAGGGCGCGCCCCCTAACTCGTGGGCCCCCTGGATGCCCTCCGACGCCAACTCCAACTCTATATATTTGCTTTCGGAGAGAAAAAAATTAGAGAGAAGAAATCATCGCGTTTTACGATACGGAGCCGCCGCCAAGCCCTAAAACCTCTCGGGAGGGCTGATCTGGAGTCCGTTCGGGGCTTCGGAGAGGGGGATTCGTCGCCGTCGTCATCATCAACCATCCTCCATCACCAATTTCATGATGCTCACCGTCGTGTGTGAGTAATTCCATCGTAGGCTTGCTGGACGGTGATGGGTTGGATGAGATTTATCATGTAATCGAGTTAGTTTTGTTAGGGTTTGATCCCTAGTATCCATTATGTTCTGAGATTGATGTTGCTATGACTTTGCTATGCTTAATGCTTGTCACTAGGGCCCGAGTGCCATGATTTCAGATCTGAACCTATTATGTTTTCATGAATATATGTGAGTTCTTGATCCTATCTTGCAATTCTATAGTCACCTACTATGTGTTATGATCTGGCAACCCCGAAGTGACAATAATCGGGACCACTCCCGGTGATGACCATAGTTTGAGGAGTTCATGTATTCACTATGTGCTAATGCTTTGTTCTGGTTCTCTATTAAAAGGAGGCCTTAATATCCCTTAGTTTCCAATAGGACCCCGCTGCCACGGGAGGGTAGGACAAAAGATGTCATGCAAGTTCTTTTCCATAAGCACGTATGACTATATATGGAATACATGCCTACATTACATTGTTGAATTGGAGCTAGTTCTGTGTCACCCTATGTTATGACTGTTACATGATGAACCGCATCCGGCATAATTATCCATCACTGATCCGGTGCCTACGAGTTTTCCATATATTGGTTTACGCTTATTTACTTTCCCGCTGCTACTGTTACAATCACTACAAAATACCAAAAACATTACTTTTGTTGTCTCTACTTTTGTTGCTGCTACCACCACTATCATATTACTTTGCTACTAAACACTTTGCTGCAGATACTAAGTTTCCAGGTGTGGTTGAATTGACAACTCAGCTGCTAATACTTGAGAATATTCTTTGGCTCCCCTTGTGTCGAATCAATAAATTTGGGTTGAATACTCTACCCTCGAAAGCTGTTGCGATCCCCTATACTTGTGGGTTATCAACTAACAAACTATATTCTAAGTCATCAAACAATTGCAATTCATCTTATTTTCAGGAAGGGTCAATGTCAGAGCTTTGATTTAGCAAACTCCACATACTCAACTATCATTTAGTCTTTCACAATTGCTAACACTCACGTGATATTTATGGGTTCAAAGTTTTAATCGGACACAGAGAAAGATAGGGGCTTATAGATTTGCCTCCCAACCTTTTACCTCAAGGGTAATGTCAACAATAATAGTTCATGATAACTTACATCCAATTGGATATATATACCAGGATCTTTCCAACACAATGTGCTTGCCAAAGGATAAAACGTAAAAAAGAAAGGTGAAGATCACCATGACTCTTGCATAAGGGTAGAAGATAAAAATAGAAGATAGGCCCTTCGCAGAGGGAAGCAGAGGTTGTCATGCGCTTTTATGGTTGGATGCACAAAATCTTAATGCAAAAGAACGTCACTTTATATTGCCACTTGTGATATGGACCTTTATTATGCAGTTCGTCGCTTTTATTTTTTCCACATCACAAGATCGTATAAAGCTTATTTTCTCCACATTAATAGATCATGCATATTTAGAGGGCAATTTTTATTGCATGCACCGATGACAACTTACTTGAAGGATCTTACTCAATCCATAGGTAAGAATGGTGGACTCTCATGGCAAAACTGGTATAAGGAATGTTTGGAAGCATGAGTAGTATCTCTACTTGGTGCAAAGAATTTGGCTAGCATGAGGGGGAAAAGCAAGCTCAACATGTTGGATGATCCAAGACAATATACTTTATTTCAGATATAAGAAAACATAACCCATTACATTGTCTTCCTTGTCCGACATCAACCTTTTAGCAGGTCATATTTTAATGAGTGCTCACAATTACAAAAGATGTCCAAGATAGTATACTTATATGTGAAATCTATCTTCCTTCAATATTCTTTCATGAATTGTTCAAGTGACCAATTCTACGTTTGCTAACTTTCAATAAGTTTACTACCTATACTTATTCTATGCGAAGTCATTACTCCCCATGGTATAAGCATATGAAACATATATAAATTCGGATTTATGATATTCAATTATTCAACCATTTACTCATAGGATATACGTGAAGCACGTGAGTAAATGACAAACTACTCCAAAAGATAATAGTGAAGGACACTGAGTAGTCAAATAATTAACTAGCCATGGGAGGATTCTTTTTCATTTAGTAATTCAGATCCAATGATTTTATTCAAACAGCAAGTAAAATTGAAAATACGCTCCAAGCAAAACACATATCATGTGACGAATAAAAATATAGCTCCGAGTAAGGTATACTGATAGTTTTGAAGATGAAAGAGGGGATGCCTTCCGGGGCATACCCAAGCTTAGGCGCTTGAGTCTTCCTTAAATATTACCTTGGGGTGCCTCGGGCATCCCCAAGCTTAGGGTCTTTCCACTCCTTATTCTCCTCATATCGATATCTCACCCAAAGCTTGAAAACTTCAGTCACACAAAACTTAACGGAACTTTGTGAGATAGGTTAGTATGATAAAGAGTAAACCATTCACTTTGGTACTGTCAAAGACAAGGTTCATAATTGTTCTCACACAATGCCTACTGTACCATATCATTTCTACAATTTATATTGAGAAATATAAGTCATAGGAACTAGAAAACAAGCAAACTATGCAATGAGAACAGAATCTGTCAGAGACAGAACAGTCTGTAATGATCTGAACACTAACCATACTTATGCTACTCAAAAAATTATGAAATAAATTGGTGGACGTGAGGAATTTGTCTACTAATCTTCTGCAAAAAGAATCAGCACCAAAGCACTCTTCGATATGGAAACGATGAGGTGCTGGAGATCTTGGAGTATGGTTATCATGTGGTTGATCCAAAGAATCCTACACCAAGAGAAATTTATGACAAGAATCTCAATAACACTGCAACCATGTGTATAAGGAGAGGTATGGTTGAAAAGCAAAGGAGACCTTTCATACACATCACAAGTGCAAAGGAACTATGGGAAAGTATTATAAGATCCAAGACCGGTACCTCCACCCTCCGGAGTGCTCAATATGAAATTGCTAAGGGGCAATTGCAAAACTTTTGTATGGAGAAAGGTGAAACTCCCAATCAACTCCTTGAGCCTCTCATGACTCTCACTGCTGACATTGAGTCGTGTGAGTATGACAAGACACAAGATGGATTGAACATGACTAAGCAATTTCTTGTGGACAAGTTGCTTCATGCTCTTGCCCCATATCACCACCAAATGGTGTGGGACATAAGACAACACCATGCCTTCAAGGAAATGACTATAGATGACATCATATCCACCTTCCAACTATTTGAAGAGTCAAAGACAAATGCCACAAAACATCTTGCCATGCATGGTACTCCAACATCAAAGATCAATCTTGCATTGAAGGCCAAGCATGTATGTGAAGATGAGCGATGAAGATGGTGATGAGGTTGAATCCGATGAGGGCCCTTCATATGAAGACATGGCTCTCTTTGTCAAGAAGTTTAGCGCGGGAAAATTCAAGGGAAGATTTCAAAAGAAGAAAGTAAGAAAATGCTACAACTGTGAAGAAACCAATCACTTCTCCAACGAGTGCCCTTATGAGAAGAGGGAGGATAAACCAAGGTTTCCCAAGACCTTTCCCAAGAAGAAGTTGCCAAATCCTTTGAACTCCGATCTCAAGAAGAGAGATGGGAAAGCAATGGTTGCTCAAGAAGAATCCGATCCGGATGGTGTTAGTGGTATTGCCGGAGTTGCTCAAGATTCTCAAAACACGTTGAGGCTAGTCAACAAGAGTGGTGATGTTGTCACCTACAACTATATGAAGGACTACAAGGGCAACACTCACAAGTGCCTAATGTCAAAGGCCGTGGTAGAAGATGGAAATGACTAAAGCTCTCTCGACAAGGTCAAGGTAACTCCATGATCAAATCCTCCTCTTTTCACTCCTCCTACTCCTAGTGATGAGTATCTTGATGCGGAGGATAGTCATGAGGATGATGATATAGATGATCCTATGCTTGGTAAACTAAATAAGTTCATGTGCTCCCTCAAAGGAAAGAAGCTCACTATGTTTCGTATGCTTATGGAGATGGTGAGTAAGCACACCATCACCATTAAGGAACTCGAAACCCTCGTCACCGAGGAAAAGGAAAAATATGAAATCCTTGAGCGGAAAGTCCAATATGAGGAAACATGAAATGATGAACTATGCTTGAAAATTGGTGCAAACATTGATGTTCATACTAAAGATCTTTCCTCCTTGAAAAAGGCTATTGACTCTTGCAAAGAGTTGATGAATGATAAAAGTAAGCTTGTGAAGTCGAATGCCTCTCTCTCTAAGGATTGTGAGCTCCTATCCGTGTCCCTCAAGACTAAGGAAGAAGAGCTCACCCTTCTTACAAAGAGTTTTGAGACACTCAAGCTTACTTATCTTGAAACTCTAGCCAAGGCTTAGTCTTCTCCTATTACCAATGTTGATGCTTGTACTACTAACTCTAGTAGTGATCTAGCATCTATTCTTGAGGAAAATTGCTTTCTCAAGGCTCAAATCGAGAAAGGGCTCATGACGTGTGCTTAAGGGAAAAAAACCTTAATGAGGTATTGAGCCAACACAATGAAGTGTTCGCCAAAGAGGGACTTGGGTTTGACCCTAGCACAAGCAAGAAGAAGACATCCTCTCAAAAGTGCACCACCCCTCTAAAAGAAACTTTTGTACGACAAGGGCATAAGGAGAAAGGTAAGGTTGTTAGTGGGAAGTCCACGAGGGGCATACCCACTCTCAACAAGCCAAAATAGTTCATGCCTCCATCCTATGTACTTCGTAAGGCTAAGGATGGAGAGGTTTATGCAAAGTTTGTTGGTCCTCGAAATGCATTCCGGTTTTATGCTATTTGGGTCCCTAAGACCCTTGTGACTAACTTGAGAGGTCCCATTGCAAAATGGGTGCCTCTAACCAAGTCATAATTGTGTGTAGGTTGCTTTCTCCGGTGGAGTAAAATGGGTGATTGACAGTGGATGTACCAATCATATGACCGGAGATAGCAAGTTGCTCTACGATTTCATGGAAGCTATTCAACCATTTATGAGCATTATGTTTGGTGGAGGATCAAAAGGACAGGTACTCGGGTTGGGCAAGGTGGCTATCACAAATGACATGTCGCTTGCAAATGTCATGCTTGTCCAATCCCTTAAATACCATTTGCTTTCTGTTCGCCAATTGGCTTCTGTTGGTTATGATACACTCTTTGGACTAATGATGTGAAAGTCTTTAAGAGAGATAATCTCGAAGTGGCCTTTGTTGGAGAGTTGGATGGAAACCTTTACACGGTTGATTTCTCGAAAGAGAGCACATTCCATGCAACTTGTCTAATGGCCAAGGCCGACAAGGGGTGGCTATGGCATCGCCGGCTAGCCCATGTCGGCATGAGAAATCTTCAAGATCTCTTAAAGGGTAATCACATCCTTGGACTAACAAATGTCTCTTTTGAGAAAGATCGTGTGTGTAGTGCATGCATAGCCGGGAAGCAACATCAATCAAAGCACCCACCCAAGAATATTGTGTCTACCTCAAGGCCTTTGGAGCTCCTTCATGTGGATCTTTTTGGGCCTCCTTCATGGGATAGTCTTGGTGGGAAAAAGTATGGACTTGTTATTATTGATGATTACTCAGGATATACATGGGTTTCTTCCTCAAGTCCAAGGACGAGACGAAGATCACCTTCATTGATTTTGCCAAGCAAGCACAACGCAAGTTTGACAAAGAAATCTTGGCAATAAGAAGTAATGGCTCTGAGTTCAAGAACTACCCCTTGGAAGAATTTCTTAGTGATGAAGGGATTGAACATCAATATTCAGCTCCATACACTCCCCAACAAAACAGTGTAGCAGAGAGAAAGAACCGGACACTTGTGGAGATGGCAAGGTCCATGTTGGATGAATACAAGTCACCACATAGTTTTTGGGCCGAGGCTATCAACACTGCTTGCCATGCATCAAACCGGCTCTTTCTCCGCACTATATTGGAAAAGACTCCATATGAGCTTCTAACTGGGAACAAGCCAAATGTCAAGTACTTTCGGGTATTTGGGTGCAAATGTTTCATTATCAACAAAAGAGAACGGTTAGGAAAATTTCAATCCAAAACCATTGAGGGCATATTTGTTGGCTATGGATCAAACTCTCATGCCTATAGACAACAAATCCAATGGATGTGTTGCAGAAACTTGTGATGTGGTGTTTGATGAATTTAATGGCTCCCATGGGGAGAAAGTTGATCTAAGTGATGTACGTGAAGAAGATTCTTCTTAAGATATCTTGACCATGGGTGTTGGTGCACTTCTTCCAATGGAGCAAGAACCTCATGATGATAAAGAAGAAGATGGAAGCTTCACGCATCATCAAACTACTTCAACACCCATACCACCTCAAGCTCCTATTGTTCAACAAATACCCGTAGACCAAGTACAATATGATGATCAAGTTTCTCTTCATGACAAACATCAAGAACAAGATCATCACCAAGGGCAAGAACAAGAAAGTGCAATCATTGACAATGAACCTCAACAAATGGAAGATGATGAAGAAGACCTTCCACTAGACATCAATGGTCCTTATGTTGAGGATGTGGATGATGGACATGAAGTTGAACCTCGCGAAACCTTAATCTCCATCATGCCTCGAGTGGCCGATCGTGTTGATGTTGACAAAATTCTCACCGGCATATCGGAAGGTAGAGTCACTCGTAAACAATTGACAAACTTTTGTGCTCACTTCTCGTTTGTGTCTAGTGTTGAGCCTCTCAAGGTACAAGAAGTGTTGATTGACAACGATTGGCTCATTGCTATGCAAGAAGAGTTGAACAACTTTGAGCGCAATCAAGTGTGGTCATTAGTCAAGAGGCCAACTACGGAACACAACGTCATTGGAACAAAGTGGATTTTCAAGAACAAGCAAGCTGAGAATGGTATAATCATTCGCAACAAGGCAAGGTTAGTGGCACAAGGGTACTCACAAGTTGAAGGTTTGGACTTTGGTGAGACCTTTGCCCCCATTGCCCGTCTGGAATCCATTCGCATCTTACTTGCTTATGCTGCTTTCAATGGCTTTACATTATATCAAATGGATGTGAAGAGTGCTTTCCTTAATGGTCCTCTACAAGAAGAATTATATGTATCACAACCACCTGGGTTCGTTGATCCCAATCACAAAGACTATGAGCGTGTTTGGTTGACAGCCTGGATGCTCTGCCTAGAAAAAAGTGATGCCTGAACAACGCCTGGGGTGAAGGGAAATTGTGCCTGGCCAGGCTAGCTTGGTGGGTGGGTGTTTGGTTCCCGTCCTCGCTGGCTGATCTGTTGTTGAGCGTTTATAGAATTTTTAAATAGTAGGCCTCTATAGCTACTGGCTCTAATTAGTTCCAGGCAGGTTTGGAAGCACGTCCGGGCACATGGGATGGGACGCTTGGGCCAGGAAAATCACCCTGCCCGGGCAAAGTAGTTTCTTTTTCTATTTTTTATTGTATACCGGCCAGGCTAATCGCAGTACAGGCACACCCACACCAGGCAAGTATTTTTTCCTCAGGCTCCAACCAAACAATCACCAGGCATGTTCCAAGCACAGCTCAGGCCAGGCATGCAACGGCGAGGACATCAACCAAACACACCCTATGTGTATAAACTTCATAAGGCTTTGTATGGCCTCAAACAAGCACCTCATGCTTGGTATGATCATCTTAAGAAGTTTTTACTCGATGATGGTTTTGTGAGAGGGGTGATCCATCCCACTCTTTTTACTAAGAGGGACAAAGGTGATTTGATCTTATGCCAAATCTATGTAGATGATATCATTTTTGCTTCTCCTAACATTCATTTGTGCAAGAAGTTTGCGGCTTCAATGACCAAGAATTTTGAAATGTCACTCAATGCGGATTTGAAGTTCTTCCTCGGATTTCAAATTCAACAATTTGGAGAAGGAATTTTCTTGTCTCAAGCAAAATACCTCAAGGACATCCTAGCAAAATTTGGCATGTCTGGTGCTAGCCCATGTAAGACACCTATGCCAACCACAATTGTACTCACTGAAGACACAAACGGTATCCCCCTCGACCCATCTAAATACTGCTCTATGATTGGTTCGCTGCTTTATTTTTGTGCATCTAGACCAGACATCATGTTTAGTGTATGCATGTGTGCTAGATTTCAAGCTTCCCCTAGGGAAAGTCATCATAAGGCGGTTAAGTATATTCTTAGATACCTTGTTCACACCCCAAAGTTGGGTCTATGGTACCCCAAGGATGCTAAGTTTGATCTCATTGGGTACACGGATGCGGATTGGGCTGGAGACAAAGTGGATCGTAAGTACACCTCCGGTGCATGTCAATTCCTTGGACGCTCCTTGGTAAGTTGGTCCTCGAAGAAACAAAATTGTGTTGCCCTATCCACCGCCGAAGCTGAATACATTGCAACCGCCAGTTGTGCAACTCAGTTACTATGGATGAGCCAAACTTTGAAGGATTACGGTATCACCTATAGACATGTGCCTCTTCTATGTGATAATGAAAGTGCCATCAATATTGCTGAGAACCCAAAAGATCATACCCGCACCAAGCACATTGACATTAGGTACCACTTCTTGAGAGATCATGTGGAGAAGGGTGATATTGACATTGCTCATGTTGGCACAGATATGCAACTTGCAGATATTTTCACCAAGCCATTGGATGAAGTAAGGTTTTGTCAACTTAGCCGTGAACTTGGTATCTTAGAGCTTGACAATATTATGTGAAATCTAGTACCCATTCATGCATGAACTTAATGTCTTGTCTTGATGTATGCACATATTTAGGGGGAGACATTAAATTCATGAGTATTCTCACCCTACACAATGCATAAATAGAAGAAACACTCTCAAAGCTATCATGTTATTCTAACTATGGTGCTTTCAATGATGGAGTAGTGATTATGCACCCAAAGTTCAAATCGTTGGGAAGCTATGTGAAGAATACTACATGGTGGCCTTGGCCACCGCTCTTGTCATTAGAACAATATCTGAGCGATGTGTTTTAGAGTTGACATAGGATCCTCAATGCTTAATATATTGTGATTTTGCATCCTACTACATTTTGAACTCATCATCTCCCCATCATGGTCATTAGCACCAACTATGACCCCAACTATGGCCCCTTTTGTGTTCTAAATAAATAAATAAAAAAAATCCACAAGTGCTTCCGGTCGTCCGCTATGTACCGGACGTCCGTAACATCCTCTCTGGTGCCATACTACCGGACATCCGCTGAGTCTGGACATCCGCTAATTTCTGCCCTGGACAATCGCGTCGGATATCCGATAATACCGGTCGTCCGCTATTTCCTACCCAGCTCAGACCCATCGGACGTCCGGGCGTTGCCGGTCGTTCGCTCCCTGGCACATCTGTTTGCCTTCTCAGGCCCCGGACGTCCGCTCCGCACCGATCGTCCGGTCAACTCTTGGCCCGCCTATATATAAAGGCCGCGTCTTGTAGCGGTTCCTAAACCTAAAAACCGATGTCCCTCATATCTTCTCTGCCGCCGCCACTCAATCTCCTCACTGGGGGTGCGCACCGGCCGTGGTCCTCGCCGTCTTTGCACGGGCGGTCGCCGTCGGGACCCCGCCCGTCCTCCTCTAGTCCCGGCCAGCGTCGGGGAAACCCGTTCATCTCCGTCGCATCTCCTCCTCACCCTCCCGAGGTAGCAACCTTTTCCCCCCTCATTTCTCGAACTTCCTTGACCTATGGCGGTGATTAAGTAAACTGGGGCTTCCTCCTTCTCTAGGTCGCTATGCCAAGGACCAAGCACTCCGCGCGCAAGCAAGTCACCAGTGGACCATCCCGTCCGCCTTGTCATGGTGGCTCTGACGATTCACAAGAGAGGGCCCGTCCCCGGAAGCGTGCCGCCCTCCCTCACAGCTCGGCTAGCGATTCCTCATCGGAGGGATCCAACTATGAGGACGAAATGGCGGATTTGGAGCAGCCCGCCTATGTCGCTGTTCGCACTTCCGCACCTAAACCGGGAACACGTCGGCCCACTTTCAAGCCTCCTCCTCCTCTAGAACAACCTCAAGGTGATGCCCGTCGCATCTCTCTTGAACCTCCACTTCCTCACGGTCGCATCATTAAAAGGTTCAATGAGGTCCCCACTGCTTCCTATCTTAGGCTTCGTCATGACATAGATCAATTCACCGTTGTTAGCGACTCAAAGGATGCTCGTTCTCGCACTAATGTCCAAGCTGACATTTTTACCACTATCATCATTCCTAAAGGTCTATCTCTACATGTATGCATTGACTTAGAGCATATTCGTGCTCATCCGGCTAAATATCCGGGAGCTATTAAGCTTATTGAGTCATCCAACCTTGCTGCCCCATTTGAATTTCAGCATGATTTCAACCAAGCTGCCATTCATCAATTCTATGCCACATGTTATTTTGGTCCAAATAACACCGTCACTTGGATGAACTCCGACACCATGCTCACGACATCTTATTCTCAATTTGTTGTTGCTCTTGGGTTTCCTGACACCGGGTTCAAAATCCATAAGGATGACCCAAACCATAGGCCCAAGGGCATTGAAGTCTGTATGGATCTTCTCAAACCAGTAGGAGATTTGACTAATGATGCGAAAAAAGGTCTGAACCAAGTCTCCATTTGGCGATCACCTTTCTATATCATCTACCAGTGTGTCATTCGTACCATCTATCCCAAGATGGGTGACAAGGGGTCATGTAATAGCTACTGCATTGATCTCATGCATCGCCTCTATGTGTCTCCAAAGGGGAAGATAAATGTCCCTCATTTTCTGTGGCATGAGATCCGTCTTGCTTGTTTTCAACACAAGCGAGCCTTGCCTCGTGCCCCCTTTCTTCAGGCATTTATCAAGAGTGTTGCTCCATTTCCCATTGCCCGCACTCACTTGCATGAACGGTGGGTCATTCCACCTCACATGGCGGATGATTGGGTTCCCAAGGACTCTTCTGCTTCTGCTCGTCGCACTCCGGCTAGTATTCCTCCTCCTACCGCTCGTTCTACTTCTTCCGGCTCTGCATCTTTTGGTCGCATTTCTCATTTCCTTGGGAAAGCTCACTCTGCCATGATGAAGATGTTTACCTTCCATTGCTCTCAAAATCACGACGGTGTCACACGCTTGGTCACCTCCAAGAATGCTTTGAAGGCTCATCTGAGAGACTCCGGAGTTTACGATGTGAGTGACGATGAACATCTTCCTAATGTTCCACCTTCTGACTTCGGCTTTCCTTCGGGTCCTGAGTGGGCTGACTTCCTTGACGAGGCTGGTGGTAGTGGTGCTCATGATGATGATGATGATGATGATGCTCTTTGATGCTGTTATGACACCTCCTTTTGGGTATTTGCTGCCAAGGGGGAGTAGGCACTTATTTATGTGATATGTTGCTATGATATTATCTTATTATCTTGTTATCAAACTCTTGTTATCGAACTCATGCTATGTGATTAACCTGTTATTGAACTTATGATATGTTTGTACCGACTTATGTTAT
The DNA here is from genome assembly GCF_003073215.2 of Triticum urartu. Taxonomy (NCBI): domain Eukaryota; kingdom Viridiplantae; phylum Streptophyta; class Magnoliopsida; order Poales; family Poaceae; genus Triticum; species Triticum urartu. The sequence goes on from NC_053023.1 coordinate 187,838,259, forward strand.
ATGCTATGAGTGATGAATCTTTGTGGAGCCTATTCTAAATCTGATGTTATCTTTATTATCTTGTGTATGAGTTTCGGTTGTGTTGGTATCATATTGAGGGGGAGCTCTCTTCATGATTACCTATTAGTTATTGCACATATTGAGGGGGAGCTCCACAACAAATCCTTCGATATTCAATGTTTTTAAATTCTTTCGATATTCAAAGCTTTATTCTAAAAAGTGCATGTATGTTGTCATCAACTACCAAAAAGGGGGAGATTGAAAGTGCAATCATGCCCTTAATCTTACTTTGATGTTGATGACAACATGCATATTGGGACTAATCATGTTTATCGAGTATTTCTCAGGATTATGTCTCAAGGGCTATGTGTGTGTGGATCATGACTACGGACATAAAACATATATCACTCAAGAGCAGAGACACAAGACAAAGATAAAAAGCTTCGGCTCCTTGTTTTCGGTTTGTTCTTGAGTGTAGGGATACCGCACTATTAAGAGGGGATCGATGGATTTCGCGAAAGAACTTGCTCAAAACCACAAAATTCCCTCTCATACCATCTCAAAGTTCTTCCTCTAACTTGTGCAAAAATGGTAGTATGTTTCTAAGCTAGAAGGTCCAACTTTCACCGGACGTCCGAAGTCTATGGACGTCCGGCCTCTCTCAACCAACCAGACATCCGACTCTCTCCAGTCGTCCGATGAGTCTTCACAGAACTGATATTAGCGGAAGACCGGTCACATCGGACGTCCGGTCACCGGACGTCCGCTCATCTCCGGATATCCGGTGCACTCCAACAGAACTACAATTAACGGATTTCCGACAACACCGGACGTGCGGGCTCCAGACGACCGGCGCCTTCCGGATGTCCGCTGCCTGTGCGTCTCACTCCTCACCTGTGTCCCCGGTTGGTGTCCCAGCCACCGGACGACCGGTCGCCCTGCCGGACGTCCGGTCCTATCTGTGTCACCGGTCGTCCGGTATCCATCGGACGTCCGTCTGCATTAAGTGGCTCAACGGTCTGTTTTGCTCTCACACTATATATAGCCTTCTCCCTCTCCCGGGATGAGGTTGACCATTCACTTTGAGCTTGCCAAGAACACTTTTCACTCTCTCTCTCTCTCTCTCAATCCTCTACACCAAATCCTAGATCCCCAAGTGATTTGGGAACATTTGAGAGAAGTTCTTCAATCAAGTGATAGATCCACTCCTTCCCCTTCTTTGCATCAAAGGAATTCATGATTTGAGCAAGTCTTGAGCTTTTCCCCATCGTTCTTGTTACTCTTGGAGGTTGGAGAATCCTAGGCGGTAGGAGTCTTTCGGAGAGGAATCGACCTTTATGATTACCCCCGGAAAAGTTTGTGAGGGTTTGGAGACCACCTCAAGGTCTACCACTAGTGGTTGAGAAACGCCTCCATGGTGTTGTCTCAAAGGGAGAATAGGGTGAGCCTTCGTGGCGTTGGTGTGCCTTTGTGGTAACATCCACCTCTCCAACGGTGACGTAGCTTCCCTCCAAGGAAGTGAACATCGACATACATCCTCGTCTCTCGGAGTTGTGGTTATTCCTAACCCTAACTCTCTACTTGTGGTTACTTGTCTCTTAGCACTTACTTATATCATATTGTGCTTGCTTACTTACATACTCATGTTACTTGCTTAGCACTTAGTACTACACTTGCAATTGTTAGGCTCACCTTCATATTCCGCATTATTGCCTAAAATTGCTAAGTAATAATTAAAATTTGTAATTCTACCTATTCACCCCCCTCTAGGTCCATCTCGATCCTTTCAAAAACGACATGCCGTGGATGGTGATTGGTGATTTTAACGAAGCCATGTGGAATTTTGAGCACTTCTCCGAAACACCAAGGTCGGCAGGTCAGATGATTGCTTTTTGTGATGTTCTTGAAGTTTGCGGCTTGGGCGATCTTGGTTTTGCAGGCCTTCCGTATACATATGATAATCGTCGAGGAGGGCGGGCGAACGTCAAGGTCCGCCTCGACCGGGTTGTGGCAAACAATTCCTGGAGGTATATTTTCTCTCACGCCAAGGTGGAGCACCATGTGGCGCCCAGGTCGGACCATCTTCCCATTTTGCTACGGTGTGTGATGGAGGAGCCCGTGCAGGCAGCCGGGAGAAAATGTTGCCAATATGAGGTTATGTGGGAGAGGGATCATACTCTCCCTGTGGTAATTATGAATGCAAGGACTGAGTTGGGTTCAATGCTTAGTCTCGGTGATATGGCTACTGGATTGGGTAATATGATGAATACGTTGCAGCAGTGGAGTTGTAAGAAGTTTGGTAATGTAATCAAGGAAATTAATAAATCCCACTCTCGTTTAGAGGAACTTATGTCTATGAATGCAGACAGGAAGGAAATTAGAGCGGCAACGGACCAGATGAATGAGCTCTTGTATAGGGAAGAAATGCTTTGGATGCAAAGATCGCGTATTGCTTGGCTGCGGCAAGGTGACCGAAATACCCAGTTCTTCCATCGAAAAGCGGTATGGCATGCATGGAAAAATCATATAAAACTTCTTGTCGATGAGGCAGGAGTGACCCACAAGGACCATGCTTCTATGGTGGCTATGGCTACTGCATATTTTTTGAGTTTATTTGCTACTGATACTACCCTGACTCCGGAACCTGTTATTGATCTCAATAATACCCGTGTTACTGACCGCATGAATGATGGCCTATGCGCAGATTTTTCGGACAAGGAGATAGTTGATGCACTGTTCCAGATTGGGCCTCTCAAAGCCCCGGGACCGGATGGATTCCCTGCTTGTTTCTTCCAGCGGAATTGGGCGGTCATGAGGGAACAAGTTATTGCTGGGGTAAAGGAATTTTTTCGCATGGGTGTCATGCCTGAGGGAGTGAACAACACATCCATTGTTCGTATCCCAAAGGTGGATAACCCGGAGAGGTTAACGGAGTTCCGCCCTATCAGCTTGTGCAACGTTATTTATAAGGTGGTGGCGAAATGTTTGGTAAACCGGTTGAGGCCTATTTAGATGAAGTTATTTCACCGGAGCAGAGCGCCTTTGTTCCTAGACGGATGATTACTAATAATGCTTTAATTGCTTTTGAGTGCATTCACTTTATCCAGAAGGAGAAAGACCCTGACAAGAGTTTCTGTGTGTATAAGTTGGATCCGTCTAAGGCATATGATAGGGTGGACTGGATCTTCTTGGAGCGAATGATACAAAAGATGGGGTTCGGTCACCGGTGGGTGGACTGGATTATGGCTTGCGTCACCTAGGTGAGATACACAGTAAAATTTAATGGTACCCTCTTGGATTCGTTCACACCGTCGCGTGGGCTTCGGCAAGGTGATCCCCTGTCCCCGTTTCTGTTTCTGTTGGTGGCTGACGGGCTTTCTGCTTTGCTGGAAGATGGAGAGGACAAAGGTGATTACACACCGTTGAAAATCTGCCGACGAGCTCCGGGTGTGTCACACTTGCTTTTTGCGGATGATACTTTATTGTTCTTTAAAGCGGAGGAGGAACAAGCTAGAAAGGTTGAGGAAGTACTTAATATTTATGAACGGGCTACTGGATAGTTTATTAACCCAGATAAGTGCAGTGCTCTTTTTGTCCATCATGTGTCGTGGACATACATGATAGTATTCAGGCTGTCCTTCACATTGGTGTCAGCACATTTGAGGAAAAGTACCTAGGGCTTCCAACGCCAGACGGTGGTATAACGCGAGGTAAATTCCAGAATTTGCAATCACGGCTGATGAAGAAGATCATTGCTTGGGGTGACACACTTTCTCTTGCTGGCAAGGAGATTATGATTAAAGCAGTCGCACAGGCTATCCCAACTTATATTATGGGTGTGTTTAAACTGCCTATGTTGGTGTGTGATGATCTGAACAGAATGGTGCAGAATTTTTGGTGGGGATCTTCAGAGGGCAAGAGGAAAACTCACTGGTTGGCATGGCCAAAAATTCTAGCGCATAAATCTCAGGGCAGATTGGGTTTCAAGGACTTCCGGGTGTTCAACCAAGATCTACTCGCGAGACAGGCATGGCGCTTGCTAACTAAGCCTGATAGTTTATGTGCGCAGGTGTTAAAGGCTCGGTATTATCCAAATGGACGCCTTGAGGACACGGTGTTCGCGGGAAATGCTTCGCCTACTTGGCAGGCGATCCAGCATGGCCTCGAGCTCCTGAAGAAGGGCATCATCTGTCGTGTCGGGAATGGACAGAGCATCCGCATCTGACGGGACCGCTGGGTGCCCCGGGAGCCCTCACGCCAGCCCATTACACAGCAAGGCACCTGCCGGCTGAGACGAGTGGCGGATCTTTTGGATGACGCCGGGGCTTGGCGGATGGACTTGCTACGCCGGCACTTCCTCCTGGCGGGCATTGATGCGATCACCAGCATCCGCACCTCGCCCCGTATCACCGACGACATTATCGCATGGGCGCCAGAGAAGAATGGTATCTTCACCGTTCGATCCGCCTATCTCTTCACCATGGACAAGCGCGAACGTCCACTGGCTACCGCCACGAGCAGGGCACCGGATGGTCGTCGCGCCATTTGGAAGATCATATGGGGTGCCCTACTCCCCCTAAGGTACACGTGTTTGCATTGAGAGTAGTGACCAACTCGTTGGCTACCTGGGCCAACAATTTTTCTCGCCATCTTGAGCTTACTGACGTATGCCCTCTTTGTGGTGTGGAAGGAGAGGACGGCTTCCATGCATTATGCAGATGCCCACTTGCTAGAGAGTTGTGGCGGAATATGGAGGCGGACTGGCCAATCCCAAAGCTCGAGAGAATTTGCAACAACGGCCCGGAGTGGTTGTTTTCCCTCCTAGAACCACTAGATGGAACGACACGCCTAGTCACCCTCATGATTATGTGGCGAACTTGGTACGTGCGCAATGAGATTACTCATGGAAAGAAGCCACCCCCAACAGAAGCATCCCGCCGCTTCCTCAACGGGTACATTAATTCGCTTCTATGTATTCATCACTACCCAAATGGAGACGTGGAGAAAGAAAAGATGGTCCTGCATGTTACCCAGCCGGCCACAACTTTATGTATTGAGCCGAAGCTGGAGCTACGTTGGGCGCCACCTGGCCTGGGCTGGATGAAGTTAAACACTGATGGCAGTTATGTCCCAGCTACAGGCGCTGCAGGAGGGGGCATGGTCCTCCGCGATGACAGATGAGAGATCATCTTCAGTGCGTGTAGGGAGACACGCACATGTGATAACAGCCTGCATGTGGAACTTGCAGCATGTAGAGAGGGCTTTGGAATTGGCTTTGCATCAAACCAACCTACCCATCGTGGTGGAGCTGGATAGTGTGGAAGCGGTCACAAGGCTTACAACACATGTGATGGACCGCTCACAGCACCGTGTTCTAGTTGACGAGATCTGGAGAATAGTTACGTTAGAGGATAGGGATATTTTCTTTACTCACTGTAGATGATCTCAGAATAAAGTTAGTCATGAATTGGCCGCGTATGGTTGTAGTACCCCCGCACTACATTGTGGTTGCGCTCAGGGTTGGAATTTGTTGTAAACCTATCGAAGGCTGATAAGCCTCCTTGAGTAATGAAAATCTTCTTTCACCCCGCATAAAATATATATGGAGAAAACTAAAAAAAAATCGTAAATTGTCTTTGAGTTAAAAAAAAGTTTTCTTTAAACTCAGATAAAAATAGGTTTATAGTGTTAGTGTGCCACTGCTGCAGTTACTTTTAGCGTTCACATATGGTTTTTTTAGGCGAACTTTATTACTCAAAATGCAAGTTTACATGGATAGTTATAGGATCACAGGACTCAAGCAGCCATAAATGGCGCCCCTGCTAATGATAGAGCATGTTTGGCTGTAGAATTAGTCTCGAAATTCTCTTTTTTTGATGAACAAAAAAGCAAGAAGCAAACCTATTCGAACTCGACAGGATCTCCCTTGTGATGTTCTCATAGTAACCACCAGTACCTCTTTGAATGTCGTCCACCACACCTGTGCAATCCGAAATAATCATTGGGGTTTGAATGCCCTGATCCGTAGCTAAAGCGAGAGCCTCCCGACATGCCAGGGCTTCTAGAATTGCTGGGTCATTCATATCAGCAAACATTGAACATTTTTTGTATATATCAAGAACATTTTTTAAACGCATTTAACATTTTCCAAATACATGATTAGCATTTATGAAAATTTATATTTTTTAGGTCTATTTTTTCATATACATTGTACATTCTTTTATACATCAGGAACATTTTTTATATACACATTCAATATTTATAAAACATGGTTAACATATTTTTCATATAGATTTTTTGGCATCTACGTTTCCCAAACGCATTTTACATTTTCTGCATACTTCAGGAACGCTTTTTGTATACACGTTTAACATTTTTCAAATACATGATTAACACTTTTTTTCATATACATGTTTTGATGTCTATTTTTCACACATTGTACAATTTCTCATATACATTAAAACATTTTTTCTATACAGATCCAACAATTTTCAAATGCATGATTAATAGAAAGTGATTTTTCTAATATATATATTTAGAATATTTGGAAATATAAGAAAAGGTAAAAAAGAAAGAAAGAATAACGAATGCAAAAAGAGGAAAAGAAAATGAGGAAAAAAAAGCGCTGAAGGACTGTAGTCCACGCCGGCCCGGCCCATAGCAGCGGTTGCTTGACCGGAGGCATAGTCACGCCCATAAAACAAGCACACCATCTCCGACTCAGGAGGCTTCGTGCACACGGAGCACCATCTCCGTCACCCCTCAAAAAAGAAAAAGGAGGCTTCGTGCACGCCCTGCGCGGCAATGGCCCTTACTCGTGCAAAAGGCGGCACACAACCATTGCGGATGCCAACTACAATGGTCTAGTAACAAACGACTGAATGGCAGGGCAAAATACAAGGGACCGGTTGATGTATTTGCTTTTTTTTTTTTGCACAATGCATAAACAAATATTTGCTTGTTTGTGTAAATTTTGCACATTGCTCTCTTCATGGGTGCAACTGAGCGACACAAACCAATTCGGACATGGAAAGAAACAATGGATTCCTGTCAGATATAACGACACATCCCTGCGGCACACTGAATTTTAGGCAGCGGGGCTTTCAGTCGATTAATCCGTTCGTCACTATCCTTCCAGTGATGCGGCAACCTCTTTCTCATCTTCAAAGTAGTCTTTCCTGCAAAGAAAATCGACACAAACTGTGGCATCTTACTTTTCTGAGACATGAAGCAGCAAATGGAAAACATGAATCAACTTCGTGACAAACCTTATTTTACGAGAAAGCTGATACAAGCCTGTGCCGGCCATTGCAACGTTTACACTGAAAAGGTTCCAGTTTTTCTGGAACATTATAACAATACAAAGGATGAGATGTGCAACGTTAAAATGGAGAACACAGAATAAGAACAATGGGTGCTCCAACAGAAAAAGGAAACATGCAAAATAAAGATATCATGTCTCTATGCCACCCATTGCTGCTCAGGAACACTTTCAGCACAAGGTAAATAAATATGACAGTTAATAACAAGGAAACTGATTGTTCCTTACTAAGGTCTGGGGTTCAAGGGTACTCAGAAAATGGAAGGAGAAGGCTCCGGAATATTAGGCATTTATTAAAAAACAAGCTGAACATTGATAGCCAGTCTAGGGAGTAGTTAAAAAATGTATAATATCAGAAGATCCATGCAACAACCAATATCTTTTTAGCACAAAATGTTACAGATTAAATGCATAACAGCGAAACCTGATGGTACGTACTGAACAAGTATCAATGACTTACCGGTGTAATGACCATGCTGTAGCGTGACCAGATGATTCCAGTGCAAGCAACAGCTGAACACCATACAACAGAAGCAGCATGTGAGCAGTACACAAGAATTACGTAGTAAACAAGTGGCCATTAGTCTGGAACACAAGTGTAGAATTGCCTGGACTACATGGACATACCAACTTGCTGAGGATAGGATATCTTTTCAGGTGGCTTGGCGAAATCGGCAATATTCGCAATGCTGATACCCCATTTAAATGTTGGAGCCCAAAAATGAACTGCAATGTAGGTATATTGTGTTAGTATCTTAGGTGCAATAACTTGCTAAATGCACCATGATATAAATTTTCATGAGATACACTGTTAAATGCACCATCCAACAGATTTCCATTACATTTTAGTGCAAAACCACAAAGTTTGGCATTTGAATTGGTCCATGATTCACAATACTGACCAAGAACACATTTACCACAATACAAACTAGTACTCCCTCTGTTCCAAAATAGATGACTCAATTTTATACTAACTTTAGTACAAAGTTGGGTCATCTATTTTGGAACGGAGGGAGTACATTGCTAAGTTCAGTATGGAATAGCCAAGAATGTAGCTCAAGCATGTGAAGACCTTACAAGCAGGAGACCATCTAACTCTCCAAGGAGAAGATGTTATCTCTTTGGGGCTTGAGAAAACAAAAGCCACTATATCACTTTAATCCCTAACTTGTAATCACAAGAACGCAAGATCTTTGCAGGTCTTTTCTTAGTACAAGTTTACCAGGGGGAAATTTAGAAACAAGAGCAAATGAAAAATGTGCAATTGGCAAGAGGATGAACATTTCAGTTCCATGGTTAGCTAAAGGACATCAACTATGTATGAGAGATGGATTGGTATGGCACATGGCAGGGAGTTCCACACTCCATATTGCACTTCGCGAGGGACATATTCAAATCAAGGTATGGAATCAGAACACAACGGAATATGAGGAATAAGTTCTTGGCCAACTCGCTGATGCATCATAATATTTTTTTACTTCCACGCGGCAATGTAGGTGCCTACTTCAGCGAAGGTAAGGAGAAGGTGAAACTGGCTAGTATCAGATTCAAATGGGTCATCAGAGAATTGCACCATGAAGCACAGTGGGTGTCTGCAGGAAGGATCTGAAAAATTGCCGCCTCTAGGTTCATTTTATTTTCAGGTTTTATCTGTGATGTCATCAATCTGGCTGTTATTTTGTATTCTCTCTGACTTTTTTTCTCCTAGTCATTTTTCAATACACAAGGAAGTCGTCATCCCGGTCCCATTTAATGAAAAGCGGAGTAACGTATAGTACTTCTGCATTCAAGAGATGTCACAAACCTGGCAAGCCCAACAAAAATTAAACTGCACAAGGGAAAAAGCTAAAAGGACAAAGAATAATGAAAACGCTCATCGACAGGCAGAATAAGCCAACATTGGCCTTTTATAGCAACCAATTCAGAACCAGAACATGATCAAAGACAACCGTTCTTAGGACAACTGGTTTCTCCTAATATTCAGGTTGGTCGTTCCATAAGGGGTTTCTGGTCGACAAAGCTGGCTACCTGGTTGGTTGCTACTTTTCTGTTACTGTTTTGAACTGAACAAAGAATCCCTAGCATCACTCTCGTCCTAAATCCTATAGTCTGGCAATCGGCTATCACATCTAAGCAATGCTAGTAAGCATCCTACTGTATAAAAAGAACATGTGCATGCTATCTTGATGTCCATGAAAGTCATTACAGAGTGTCTTCGTGCATACAATATCTAAAATAAAGATGGCAATTGACAACCGAAATAGAAATAACAACTACAAACTTAGGGGGGGTGGGGGGTATGAATATCACTAACTGGTTTTGGGGCCAGCAGGATGGTTCCAAAAAGCTTGAAGCTTTGAAGAAGCCATTGAAACTAACACGGGCTTTCGTGTTTTTTCGCACGACCTTGTTTCACTCACTTATTTGCTTTCCCGTGCCCCTACAAGCAAACATAAAATCGTATCTGTAAGTCCTTGGCACAATACAATAGTAAAACTCAGTCAGAATATGCCTGTGCAGCAGTTTGGATATTGCCGGGATAATTTTTTTACTCAAGGAGTCAAGTTCATGCAATATAAGAACCAAAAAAAAACATAGCAAAACATGATAGCCAATAATCTGCATCAACAGTGGACATAGCCAATAAACTCTCTACATACATTCTTATTACATAGTAAACCTTATTATAGTGATTTGTACCGTTGACTATAACACAAACTTGATAGGCTATGTAAGGGTCCATTTGCCTCCGCAGAAAAAATAAACATAGAGACGCATTTGGCCCTGCTCCTACTCCTTTGTTGAGCTGCTACCAAACTAGAGATGGAGCTAGCTTAGGAACTGTTAGTTTGCCAAGTTGGATTTTAAATTTGGAAGAAACAATGTAAATTCCCCTTACGTTCCTTGAGCTAGGACTTATTTGTACTTATCACTAAACTTTAATTTGGTATCATGTAGAATTGCCTCTATCTATAAAATATGTGGCATCCTAGTCATAGTATGAATGTTCATACCGTACACTGGGTCACAACTTTCAATGGAAGAGAATAACTTATACTACTCCTACATATGAATCTCAGGAATGAAAACAAAAGACAATGGTATTCAATATTGAGTACACAACAGTTAGCCAAATTGAAGAGCATGTCTCAAGATGAATAGCATTCATGAAATATGCTTTGAATGTCATTCGTAATTCTACCTTCTCAATCAACAATTCCTTCTACAAGAGTATTGAACTAACATACCAATCCGTTTTATCAATTCAGAATACCTACCACCCACAGTATGGATGTTCTCTAAATAGAACAATAGTGAACAGAACTACATCCAAGTCGCCAAACATAAAAAAGAAGACGGTGAAATTATAGCCTGTAATTCCCAGTATTGTCCACTATCTGTTTGACATAAGCATCCTGTGCGATATGAACACATGATACAATTATCGCGCCGAGGATGCAGAAAGCCGAGGAGGGTCCAGGCTGGTGGCTGCAGAATCAGGGCTAGGGGGAAGGGAACCTTGACGGACTAGGAGAGAGCGCCCTTGAGGTCGCCGGTGGTCCGCACTGGGCCGGAGTCCTTGTCGCCGTTCCGGACCTCTCATACATCCTCTCTCCTTTGCTTCGATCCTATTCGATCCAGACGAAGGCTAATGGGTGCAGCCGTACAGGAGCAAGGGAAGGAAGAGGGTATATCGATCGTTCCTTCGAAATCCATGGTCAAACTTAAATCGTGGTCGTGGGTCGCATCTCCCCCAAGAGAAGCATTAGATTAGGTACATATCCCTGTTGAGTGAGGACAGCGGGAGGAGGGTTAGAGATCGGTCACCTGAGACGGCCGCCGCCGGTCGCCGGAGCCGAAGAAGCCGATGAGAAGAGGGGATGGGGTGGTGGATATGATTCAGGTGAGGTGTCTCTTTCAAGTCGCGCAGGTCAGACGAGAAGGCCCTGCGCTGGAGTCTGAGGCGAGCGCCGTGGCGATAGATTCCAGTGGCGGCTTTGGGCCACAGTGGACATTTTTTATATTTCGCCGCAATTGGGCCACCGCCAGCACCATACAAACAGTGCCCACGCGCTGCCCGCTCGTGGGCCGGCCCAATCAACGGGCGCAGTTAGCTCGGTTTTCCTGTTCGCGTGGTTCTTTGTTCACTCGTTCCTCGGTTCCAGTCGACCGTTGACTTCCAAAAAATCACAAATGCTGAAAAACAGTTGTGTGTTTAAACAGAGTTTGTGAAAATGAAAAGTTTACAATTTTAAAAAAGTTCATGATTTTTCTAAAAAACATCAATTTGAAAAAAATGAAAACAAAAAGCTCACGAGTTCGGAAAAAGTTCATATTTTTTTAAAAAAATCGTGAAATAAAAAAAGTTCATGAATTAGACTTTTTTTTGCTAATTTTAAGAAAAAAAAGCATGCGTTTGAAAAAGAACAAAGAAGAAAAAACCACTCAAAACTGAACAAAAAACAGAAAAAAAAACCTCCCAAAACCAAGACCAACTTCTCCCGCTACAACACCCACCGGTTCCGATCATTTTTAGGCACCACGTACCATTAACACGGTAAGTGGCACTGAAGGCGCCAAATAGGATTCGGTTTATAGCTCATGTTGATAATAGGTGTGTGCATAATATCTGAGGTTGGTCTGTGTAAGTACGTATGTGCACTTCTTTCAGAAAAAAGAAGGAGGACACTGCGTGAGCGGGGTGAAGGCTGGATCATATTGGCCACCCCGGTCACAGTTGGATGACAGTCGTCCAATCCCCACTCATGCCAACGCGGCCATTTTGCAACATTGAGCGTGGTGCCCTGAGGGCTTTTGCAACACGAGCCTTGTTACGCTCCTGTCAAACCGTTATTTGTCATTGCAACATGGCCTATGTTGCGACCTAAACATACTCACGTTACAACATGAGATGCATTCCCATTGAAATAAACATAATGTTGCAACCGCAACAAGCACCATGCTGCCTCCACAACATGGGTTTACGACATGACGACGTTCTCCATAACATCGGCGAGTGGAATGATGATGCTTGCATAAGAGCATCTCCAACACATCCCGTAAAAGGCACTGAAGTGTAAAATAACTATCGTTTTACAGTTTTGGGCAAAAAAACATCCATTCTATATCCCGCAAAATGGCCTCATCCCGTAAAAATTATACAGCTCCCTCCCTAAAAAAAGCCTCGTACCCTATTTTTACAGGGAACTCGAAACAAGAAACAATTGGCGGGAGAGAACTTTCAGCTCCGCGCCTTTCATCTTCGCCACCGCCGTCACCATCTGAGACCGATTCCGGCCATCCTCGCCACCACCGACCAGCGCGTTGCCGCCCCGACCTTCCTCATCTCATGCCCGACGCCCCCCGCTGGCCACGAGCCGCACGAGGCCCCCGCCATCCGACAGGAGGTCGCGCTGCCCCGAATGGGGCCAACCGAGATATGGCACCTCGCCGTGGCCGGGGAACACGACATCGCTTGCCTGAAAGAGCCGCCATTGATGGCATCAACACGCGCCGTCACGTGCGTTCTAGCTAGCCGACATGTTCTGGCCGTCGTTTGTCGCGCATGCGTGCTAGCTAGCCACCGTGTTGCCGCACGCTCGTGCGTGCTAGCTAGCCACCGTGTTTGGCCATGATCCATATAGAGTCGATGCATGAGGCTGGCTAGGAGCCACTCGGTGTCGTTGCCATGGCGGCGGCTAGGACCCAATTGCAATCTAAGTTTTGTTTTTAGGGGGCTTTATGATATTTTAGGGACTATGTTGTAAATTTAACTGCTGACAAATGGGCTGCATATCTGATCCAAAATGATTTTTATGGGATTTATTCTGCCAGAATAAACGCCATACTGTAAAAGCGTTTTACAGGATACCCTAAAAGGATTTGCAGTATGAGATTCTACTAAATCAGCTAGAGAAGCTCTAACATGGGTTCACAACATGGCGCCGTCCTCCACAATGTTGTTGACGCTACAATGGCGGCTCGCCAACATAGGTTCGTAGTATGGCAGTGTCCTCCACAACACAGGTGACCAGCACGACGAGAGCAGTGGCACAACACGGTGGCACCTCGCAGCACCCAGCTACCTTGCTCGTCAGGTAATCATGGTCGTCGCGACCTTGGTAGCAACCCAGCAGGCCTGACCCTCCGCAGCATCTTGGATGTTGCTCCCTCGCAGCACCCACGGGCGCAACTATTGTAGTAGTGGCCAAATGTTGCAGTAACAACTTGCGATATATGTGTGGTGGTTGTAGCAACAAAGGTCTGGAGAGGGATTGTCAGCCGTGTCGCTGCATGCTTGGTGTGCCAGCAACGATGTCTTTGAAGCATAGAGCATTGTGTTTCAAGATAGGGAAAACACAACAAGGGAGACGAGAGGATATGAATGGGCAAACACTCTTCCAAGATGGTCGGGGACACATGTGGGACCATGGCCATGTGGCGAGCGCATGAGGCAACCGACGAACAGAGTGATTATAGCCGGTTGAGTGCAAGTGTTTTCCAAGAAAGGGCACATGCACTTAGGGGGTGTTTGGTTCCAGGGACTTTTTTGTGTTGGGACTAGAAAAAGTCCCTAGCAAACCAAACAAGGTGGTACTTTTTGTGACTTTTTGCTAAAAGTCCTTAGAAATACCTTCTTAAGAGTCTTTTTCAAAAAGTTCTAGGGACTAGAAAAAGTCCTAGGACTAGAAAACCAAACACCACCTTAAGGAGGAGAAGAAAAATTAACGGTCTTGCTAATTAGTACTACCTCCGTCTTGGTTTATTGGTTCTCTTTATATTTTGTGTCAAAATTTAATCATAGATTTAACTAACAAAATATTAATGCATGTCATAAAAATTTTATCGTTGGATTCATATTTAAACTTAGTTTTTAATGATACTACTTTTTGTGACATGTATTACCATTTAGTTAATTAAATCAATGGTCAAAATTTGGCACAAAATACTAAGGGGACCAATAAAGCAGGACAGAGGTAGTACCAGATTATTCATGAGGCTGAAAGTGCAACTTATCCCCGGATGGTTTTGGTAATTAATAACAACATATATGTCATTGAACTAATGCCTATTCAAAGATCATTTCAGGGAAGTTCAATGTAGGCATGGCAAAGACATGTGATTGTGGACTCCCAAAAATACAAAGAATATACACTGGCAAAAGCTTCAAGACTCTACATTTTTAGTTGAGTGATCAAAGATTTGAGTCCATAGGAAAGCCAATACTATTAAAAGGGGATGAGGTTTTGATCATGAGTCATTTCTCAAGTGCTTCAAGATATTGCTCCAAACCCTCAGCCACATTTTCACTATCCAATCTGTCCAGAACCCTAAAGTCATTCTTGGTCCCAGCGAAATAGATACACCCAGAACTACCGAGACACAAGATAGAGCCACAACCTAAACCCTAGAAACTCAGTTCCATAGAGATGGTATTTGATCCTACCGAAGTGCACTAGCAAACTTTCTGTACCCCGTCGTGTTCATTTCGGAATTACCGAGTGAAACCAAACGGAATTACCAAAATGATGCAAGTGCTTAGGTCATCACATATTGGAGCCACCGAGTGGATTCATCTGGTCTCACCAAAGCACCTACTGTTCGAATCTTTTACACTAGTCCGTTGATTGCTTGTATCAGCGTTGGTAATTCCCCTAAGAGGAGATGATGATGCAGCACATCAAAGGTGAGTATTTCCCTCAGTTATGAAACCAAGGTTATCAATCCAATAGGAGAACCAAGCAACACTATGTAAACAACACCTACGCACAAACAACAAATACTTGCAACCCAACGCGTAAGAGGGGTTGTCAATCCCTCCTCGGTATTGAGATAGATTAAATTGTATAGGTTTTAATAAATAGATCTAACTAAAACATAAAATAAAATAAATAAATAAAAAGTGCAGCAAGGTATTTTTAGATTTAATATGATAGGAAATAGACCTGGGGCCATAGTTTTCACTAGAGGCTTCTCTCAAGAAAATAGCATACGATGGGTAAACAAATTACTGTTGGGCAATTGATAGAAAAGCAAATAATCATGACGATATCCAAGGCAATGATCATGTATATAGGCATCATGTCCAAGATTAGTGGACCGAACAATTTTGTATCTACTACTATTACTCCACAATCGACCGCTATCCAGCATGCATCTAGTGTATTGAGTTCATGGGAAAATAAAGTAATGCAATAAGAACGATGACATGATGTAGACAAGATCTATTCATGTAGGAATATACCCCATATTTTTATCCTTAATATATAGCAACAATACATGCGTGTCATGTCTCTTTCTGTCACTGAGATTGAGCACCGAAAGATTGAATCCATCACAAAGCATATCTTTCCATGGCAAGAAAAAGCAATCTAGTTAGCCAAACCAAACCAAAATTTCGGAGAAGAATTGTATTTTCTTAATCACGGCCACATTTTTCTTGGAGGTATTTATACCTCCTTCTTCCACCTTCAACCCTAATCCTCTTGGAAGTTTCCCCTACCATTTTTGAACTCTTGGAGCTTGCTAACTGTAACATCCCAAAATTCTAAATTTTGAAATGTTATAAACAAATAGATTGATTGATTGATTGTTTGATTGATTGCGTGAAATCGAGTGAAATTCGAATTCTTTTTGAAAGTTAAATGAGAGGGAATAAAAGGACTTTCCCAAACTTTCATATTTGCTTTCTGATCTCCATGAATTCAAATTCTTTTCAAATGCAAAACCCTTGAGTGAAGATGATATGACTTCTTCCATTTATTTAAATGAAATGGGGTGTTTGAAAATATTTGAATTTCATTTGGAAAATATTTCCAATTCTGAAACTTTATGCAACTCAATGATTTTCACGAGAGAAGATAAAATGACTTCTTCAAATTATAGGAAATATGAGTTGGGAGTTTCAAGAATTAAATTCAAAGTTCTTTTGAATTTATTTTCACTTTGGAGTTATTTGAGTTTTATTCAAATTATTTTTCTCCAAAAATAAAATATATGGAAATTAGGGTAACATGATTCCCTACAATAGAAAATTGGAGAAAAATTAATTTGGAATCATTTTGGTATTTTTTTAAAAGGATTTTTGTTGCATTTAATAGACCAGTAGCACTCTTTGATTTATCTGAATTTGTGTGGATTTTATTTGAAGTTATAAAAATGTCCATGTTGAAGAAAATCTTTTTCTGAAAATTTTGATATATTATATGCCTATATAATATTTTATTTTATTTTGTTTTTCTTTCTTTCTTTGTCTGTGTTTAAAAAATAAAAAAAAATCCCCTCCCCGACTGGGCCGACCCAGCTAGCCAGCCAGGCCAGGCCCAGCCCAACCGGCCCGTCCGCCTCGCCCTCCAGCTCGGGACAGAGTCCCGAGCATTGCCGCAACCGCCGCCGCCTCGACGTCCGTGCGCCGCCCGGAGTCCTCCGCCGCCTTACCCCTCCTCCAAGGCCACCCCTCCCCTCCCCTACTATAAAGCCGTCGCCCCGGGCCCCGCCTCTCTCTCCTCCCTCGCACTCCCGCGCCGCCGCAGATCCGCGCCGCTGCCCGCTGCCTCGCCGCTGCTGCTGCGCCGCCCGCTCGCCTGCGCCGCCGCCTTGCTTCGCCACCGCGCTGCCCTCGCCCGCGCTGCCTCGCGCCGCTTGCCGCGCGCCACCGTGGCCGCTGGCCTCGCCCCGCACGCCGGAGCCGCACGGCCCTCGCCGGAGTTCAACCTCGCCGCGCCGGTTTTCTCTCGAAAACCACCAAACCTCTGCGAACCGGTATAAACTCGGACCGATCCGGTTTTTCTTTTAAGTTTGGTTTTTTTTAAAAAAAACCCTAGACTAGATCTGTTTTTTTAGGTTTTATTAAACAGCGAACGTCCACTGTTTAGATCTTATAAACGAGCGTTCGTTATTTAGTTTTTTTTCTTTTCTGTAATTTTCGGCCAGGGACCTGGATGTGAATACTTTATTTACAGAATAGTCCCTGTTCTTCAAACAAGCACAACTTTTTACTCGTTAGTCCAAATCCAACGAAACCAATGCTCACATCTTCGTTATGATCTCCTCTATCCAGTAATCCAACTCAAACATGTTTTTGAAAAGTTTAAAATTTGAATTAGATCAGATTTGAATTCAAACTCCGTTTGATCATAACTTGAGTTTCGTAGCTCCGTTTGAGTTGATTCTTTTTGCAAATCGAAGCTCTTGACCTAAACATTCTAATAAGGCCAAATTCATATAATTTTGGTACTGTTAGAAATTGTTTTACGTTGCAAGAGCTATTTGCTTGGTTTTGAAGTTTTTCGAATCGTCTTCTTCGATCTTTCTGGTCTTTTGAGTGATTGCTTATGTGTGGTTACTATTGCTTGCTTACGATAGATTGACCGGAGTATGACGAGTAGAGCTGTCAAGAATTTTGAGTGCGAATCATCTTCATCAACATTGCAGGCAAGTTCACACTTTGATCATACCTTTTTCTACAACCCAGTTTTATTGCATTAGATCAATCCTCACACATTGCCTGATTAGGATCTAATTAAATTGTGGGATGGGATGTAGATGAGGTAGTACCTATCACCTGTATTATTATGAAACCTTTGGGAGTTACTTCTACGTTTGCTTATTATGCCATGCTATGCTAGTAGACGTGGATTGGGTGAGTGATATCCATGACAGATGTGAGTTGATAATTTTTTAATGGTTTATCTAAGGTGGCCACTTAAACACACATCTGGGTGGATTGAGGCACCTGATGTCTATCAGGACTTGCCTGTTTTATTTTGGACCGCCACCCAGGCTCAAAGGGATCATAAGATAATTCATGCTAGAAACTTCCATGTGCAGCCACATGCTACTATGGGCTCTGGCATAGTTGACTAAGTTGTGCGAACTCTTACGGGGTGGACTAGCAGATGTAGGGGTTGTAGGTGGTACGGTCTACCCCACATGTAAGGTGCTAGCGCTTCTGAAAGACTATGTCTCGGTCATCCGTTTCTCAAACACCATGTAGTGCGAGAAAACAAACGGAGGCGATCGAGTCATGTGGGGAAAAGTGCGCAAACCTCTGCAGAGTGTATAAACTAATCATGATTAGCCGTGTCCCCGGTTATGGACATCTTGAGTATCTAGTTCTTGGATTATCCTGTTGATCTCATCATGTTACTTCTAATTAATGTTGTTGGGTTTTTAATTGTTCACTTAATTGGGATTGAGAATGCTGTCAACCATTCTCAATGTTCAACAACCACCATGATAGTTAAATAAAATTTATTCCTTTGCAGTAGGGAAAAATTGGCTTTACGCAAAAACCTTATACCCATAGAGCTTTTCCACCAGCCAAATATGCATGTAGTGATAGCCATTGTTCATCATTCTCTATGGTGTGAATTTGCCAGTACATTCAATGTACTGACCCTATGTGGCTGCAACGTCTCATGTTGCAGGATTACCTTACGACGAGTAAGTGATACGTTAGGGTTACGATTTCTACACTCAACTTTGCCGTTGGTGTTGATGGGAATCCACAACCTTGTTGCTTCCGCTATATGGATTGAGGTAATAGTATTTACGTTACTTTATACATGTGATTTACCTCTGTTATAAATCCTTCGAGTACTGTGTGTGTCAGCATACCGATCCAGGGATGACACTTAAGCACAGAGACTTGATCCATTCGGGTCGGGTCGCTACAAGATGGTATCAGAGCACATGTTGACTGTAGGACGTGACTCTAGAAACTGGCAAGCCCATAGCAAAGATTTTTCTCTACAACTTTCCCTTTCAAAAAGATCTTTTACCTCTCTTCTCTTCTGAGCTTATTCAAAAATTCTCTTTAGTGTGACCATACCCCTTTCCCCTTTTGACCACACGAAGATTCGACTGGTGAGACCACTCCAAGAAGTACAAGATATCGGACAACTAAAGCCACTTCGGAATGAAGAGTATTTTCCGTGCATCTGAAAAATGGAAACTACAACGGTTGATGACCGAAGACAAGTAGAATTTGAAGGCTCTGAAGAATCCCCAGATTTGTATGACCTAGGAAGGCTACCCTGATGGAACTTAACAGATTATGGAAGTTGTCAATACCCGAGATCAAGGTGTATGGGAGAAAGACCGGAACATGGAGAGTTGAGAACTCAAAGTTTTGTCAAGAAAACCCTAAGGTAGGAGATATCAACTATGGGATGATAGCTCATGGGAATGACAAGAGCAGAAACACGGTTATCCGTGATGTCATCGCCACTGATGCTATTGTCACCGTGCTGAGTTAAGGATGCATTTCATCAGAATGGATTTGATGGAAGAAGGCTGATGGAGCACCTATCATAAGATGAAGTTTTAGCCCTAGCCGGTGTATCACCAAGATCTGGAGTAGTACATCAAGAAGTTAAAATGGAGCTCTATGAAGCCGTATTTTGACAAGGAAGCATTTCGTGAAGAACTTAGGTCCAAGAAGTTGAAAGTAGCCAAGCTAGAGTAGAAAAACCTCGAGATACCGAAGATTCGTTAGGAACGGAAGGACAGTAGTACCATGGTTCATGTGAAGGATGTTGAAACCAGAAGTTTGAAATGCAACTCCGGAATATTAAAGGACGTCACGAGAGACTTCGCGTCAACAGAGTTGATCTGGCAAAAGAACTTGAGAAAGACAAGCATGATCGGAAGAAGCCATTGGAGACATGACCAAGACTTGAAGAGTTTTGGCGACGTTGACCTTTAGAAGACCAAACCCCTGTTATATACCTACGTTAGATGCGACGTTTGTGAGCTGTCATTTGTTTGATGTTTTCGACAGCCACAATAAAATCTGTCTTTTCAAAACTTTTGTTTGTATTGTGTGCATCCCTCTCTATCTCTCTTATCTCACCCCAAAACCCATGGACCCAATAGAGGATGAATGGAGATGAGCTTGTATTTTCGGGACCGATGAGTCAGTTGGAGACGGACCGATGGATTCAGAACATGGAGGATCACATGGAGAATAACCCTATAGTTGGACATGATATGACCCAGCATGCTCTTCAGTGCTTTGAAAGAGGTGCTGCTACTTGGTGGAGAATGTACCAAACCATCAATGGATGGCAAGGAGTAACCACTTGGGAGGAATTTAAATTGACTCTGCAAAGATCTCACCTTGTGCCCCAGAAGTTGAAGCTTTATGGAAATGGTATGAAGAAACCTTGTGCATGTAAGATTTGTGGAGAAATAGGACACACCCATAAAGAACACAAGGATAAATGCCCTAATTGCGAAGGAAGTCACCCAGTTGAAGAATGCCCAAATAGGCAGATTACTTGTTTCTTGTGTGAAGGGACTACCCACTATCCTGCTCAGTGTCACATTACCCCATGGTACAATGAACCATCCAGCAGAAGAAAGAAGTAATGAAAGGAGCCCTAATGGGAATTTTAAAAGAACCTGTGATGAAGGAAGATGTGGAGGACACACCCAAAGAAGAGCCAATTAAACCCTGCACAAAGTCATGCTATTCATGTGGAGAAGAAGGACACATCTCCCAGAATTGTATGAATGGGGATCTAGTAGAATTCTCGACAGAGGAAGTAGAGTATGACCCACTGGAAATAGAAGCTCTGATGGGAATGGAAAAGTCCAGAAAGAGAAGTAGATTGGATTCCAGGAAGGACCTGAGTCATATCACCTGTTACAAGGAGTCAGGGCACTACCTCAACAATTGCCCAAAAAGGAAACCTTGATACTTGTCAGAAGGAATATGTTTTAGTTGTAAAGGAGCAGGGCACTTTGCCAGAGAATGCCCCAAGGAGAAGGAAACTTGTTCTAGATAGTTGAGTTTGCAACAAAAGAAATGGAGTAGTAGAAGTAACAACATTTTCTTTTATATTGAGGTGGTGAGTTGAGACTTGTAATGGAAAAGCAAGAGATTGTAAGCATTTGAGAATGAATAAAGTAGCATCGTAGGTACTGATATGTATTTTATGAGTTGTTACTCTATGAAGAAGAATTTTGGCCATTCTGAGGATAAGAGAAATATGTTCTATGGAAGGTTTGTGCATTTTGAGGGTGGTAGTACCCTGTAATGGATTTCGGACAAAATGAATACGAGTTTTGTCTCAATATGTGTGATGCCCCAAGAGTATGTGGGATGACGTTGGAGACCGACAGTTGTTTGGACCAAAGGTGATCAAAGGAGTCGGAAGAGAATGTTAAGTTGATTCGAGATAGACTGAAAGTAGCTCAGTCCAGGTAGAAGAGTTATGCAGACTTAAAAAACTCAAGGAGGTAGTCTATGAAATTGGAGACAGAGCATGTCTTCATGTGTTCCCTCTGCGAGGAGTTAAACGAATTGGAGTTAAGGTAAAGTTAGCCCCGAGATTTGTAGGACCATACTGAGTTTTGGAGCGTATGAGAGAAGTGGCCTACAAGTTGGAGTTACCCGAAGGACTGTCAGGAGTTCAGGATGTGTTTCACGGTTCCCAGTTGAAGAAGTGCCATGCAGAGATGGCCAATATTTCCCTGTAAGAACGCTTGACCCCGGAAAGGATAATGATGTTCCACAAAGTGGAATATGGACTCCACAAGTACAAGTTTTTATCTCGGTATGAGGACACCCCACGCGGATGAAGAGATGAGTTACCATTGGATATAAAGGAGGTATGATGTTGGAAATATGGATCAAGGGAAATTCCATGATGAGTCTGAGTAATCATGTCCTAGTTTGCTGCCAATAGAAGGAAGAAAGACAGTACAATTGGATGGACTTAAGAATACTAGGAAGTTGGAAGTTGGAATAATGATCAGTTGCCCAATGATAAGTTCAAGGACTACAAGTGATGAGATGTGCCATAACCCACAGGCCCCAGGACCTGCCAAGAAGCAAGCACACTCTTGCTGAAGGAAAAACCCTGGAAGTGGATATACCTTTGTCGACAGACGATTTTATAGGAGTTTACGCAAAAACCTGAGAGTTGTGAAGGAACGATAGATGTTTGTTTGGCTTGCAGAATCAATGGATTTATCCGAACTTGGTTCGTCGACAAGAGAAATTCTGCAATGCTTGTGAGGATGACCGAGTGTTAGAATGCGAGATTCACTAAACCGTATACAAGGTAATGATTTGGGTGCGGGATGGATTGATCACCATACCGACTTACTCTTATTATTCGCCTTGCTATATGGGATGGTAAATCTGAGTGACTTTACCTATAGTAGAGAGACGACGATATTAAACCTTGTTAAACCTTAGAATGGTATAAGAATTTTTCCCTTGTACACGGCAGCTTTTTGCCAACCGTAGGTTATACGGTGAGGATCACCCAGACCCATTTCCTGCAGGAGAAACCACAAATTGTTGACCACCATGAGATATCGATAGTGGTTTAGTTTTGGCGCCAGACCATCCGCTAAGGAGACCCAATCTCAGAATAACCTTACCAAGAGGAAAGGACAAAAGAATTGAGGAAAAGGTTATGCCACTACCAAAAGAGCCCAGATAAGGAATTATCTTGAAAATCTGAGAAGACCGACACTGTTAACAATATGGATGAAGTATATGAGTTTTGATGGAACCGTAACCATGCTTCTAAGGGTGGTAGCACCCCAGACACCGGAGACGATCGATGAAATTTTGAAGAGACCCCCAAACCCTAACCTATTTGTTGCTAGCCTCTCCGAATCTCGAGGACGAGATTCCTTTTAAGGGTGGTAGGTTTGTAACATCCCAAAATTCTAAATTTTGGAATGTTATAAACAAATAGATAGATTGATTGATTGTTTGATTGATTGCGTGAAAATGAGTGAAATTCGAATTCTTTTTGAAAGGTAAATGAGAGGGAATAAAAGGACTTTCCCAAACTTTCATATTTGCTTTCTGATCTACATGAATTCAAATTCTTTTCAAATGCAAAACCCTTGAGTGAAGATGATATGACTTCTTCCATTTATTTAAATGAAATGGGGTGTTTGAAAATATTTGAATTTCATTTGGAAAATATTTCCAATTCTGAAACTTTATGCAACTCAATGATTTTCATGAGAGAAGATAAAATGACTTCTTCAAATTATTGGAAATATGAGTTGGGAGTTTCAAGAATTAAATTCAAAGTTCTTTTGAATTTATTTTCACTTTGGAGTTATTTGAGTTTTATTCAAATTATTTTTCTCCAAAAATAAAATATATGGAAATTAGGGTAACATGATTCCCTACAATAGAAAATTGGAGAAAAATTAATTTGGAATCATTTTGGTATTTTTTTAAAAGGATTTTTGTTGCATTTTAATAGACCAGTAGCACTCTTTGATTTATCTGAATTTGTGTGGATTTTATTTGAAGTTATAAAAATGTCCATGTTGAAGAAAATCTTTTTCTGAAAATTTTGATATATTATATGCCTATATAATATTTTATTTTATTTTGTTTTTCTTTCTTTCTTTGTCTGTGTTTAAAAAATAAAAAAAAATCCCCTCCCCGACTGGGCCGACCCAGCTAGCCAGCCAGGCCAGGCCCAGCCCAACCGGCCCGTCCGCCTCGCCCTCCAGCTCGGGACAGAGTCCCGAGCATTGCCGCAACCGCCGCCGCCTCGACGTCCGTGCGCCGCCCGGAGTCCTCCGCCGCCTTACCCCTCCTCCAAGGCCACCCCTCCCCTCCCCTACTATAAAGCCGTCGCCCCGGGCCCCGCCTCTCTCTCCTCCCTCGCACTCCCGCGCCGCCGCAGATCCGCGCCGCTGCCCGCTGCCTCGCCGCTGCTGCTGCGCCGCCCGCTCGCCTGCGCCGCCGCCTTGCTTCGCCACCGCGCTGCCCTCGCCCGCGCTGCCTCGCGCCGCTTGCCGCGCGCCACCGTGGCCGCTGGCCTCGCCCCGCTCGCCGGAGCCGCACGGCCCTCGCCGGAGTTCAACCTCGCCGCCGCCGGTTTTCTCTCGAAAACCGCCAAACCTCTGCGAACCGGTATAAACCGACCCCGGTTCTTTTCTTTAAGTTCGGTTTTTTTTAAAAAAACCTAGACTAGATCTGTTTTTTTAGGTTTTATTAAACAGCGAACGTCCACTGTTTAGACCGTATAAGCGAGCGTTCGCCTTTTAGTTTTTTTTCTTTTCTGTAATTTTCGGCCAGGGACCTGGATGTGAATACTTTATTTACAGAATAGTCCCTGTTCTTCAAACAAGCACAACTTTTTACTCGTTAGTCCAAATCCAACGAAACCAATGCTCACATCTTCGTTATGATCTCCTCTATCCAGTAATCCAACTCAAACATGTTTTTGAAAAGTTTAAAATTTGAATTAGATCAGATTTGAATTCAAACTCCGTTTGATCATAACTTGAGTTTCGTAGCTCCGTTTGAGTTGATTCTTTTTGCAAATCGAAGCTCTTGACCTAAACATTCTAATAAGGCCAAATTCATATAATTTTGGTACTGTTAGAAATTGTTTTACGTTGCAAGAGCTATTTGCTTGGTTTTGAAGTTTTTCGAATCGTCTTCTTCGATCTTTCTGGTCTTTTGAGTGATTGCTTATGTGTGGTTACTATTGCTTGCTTACGATAGATTGACCGGAGTGTGACGAGTAGAGCTGTCAAGAATTTTGAGTGCGAATCATCTTCATCAACATTGCAGGCAAGTTCACACTTTGATCATACCTTTTTCTACAACCCAGTTTTATTGCATTAGATCAATCCTCACACATTGCCTGATTAGGATCTAATTAAATTGTGGGATGGGATGTAGATGAGGTAGTACCTATCACCTGTATTATTATGAAACCTTTGGGAGTTACTTCTACGTTTGCTTATTATGCCATGCTATGCTAGTAGACGTGGATTGGGTGAGTGATATCCATGACAGATGTGAGTTGATAATTTTTTAATGGTTTATCTAAGGTGGCCACTTAAACACACATCTGGGTGGATTGAGGCACCTGATGTCTATCAGGACTTGCCTGTTTTATTTTGGACCGCCACCCAGGCTCAAAGGGATCATAAGATAATTCATGCTAGAAACTTCCATGTGCAGCCACATGCTACTATGGGCTCTGGCATAGTTGACTAAGTTGTGCGAACTCTTACGGGGTGGACTAGCAGATGTAGGGGTTGTAGGTGGTACGGTCTACCCCACATGTAAGGTGCTAGCGCTTCTGAAAGACTATGTCTCGGTCATCCGTTTCTCAAACACCATGTAGTGCGAGAAAACAAACGGAGGCGATCGAGTCATGTGGGGAAAAGTGCGCAAACCTCTGCAGAGTGTATAAACTAATCATGATTAGCCGTGTCCCCGGTTATGGACATCTTGAGTATCTAGTTCTTGGATTATCCTGTTGATCTCATCATGTTACTTCTAATTAATGTTGTTGGGTTTTTAATTGTTCACTTAATTGGGATTGAGAATGCTGTCAACCATTCTCAATGTTCAACAACCACCATGATAGTTAAATAAAATTTATTCCTTTGCAGTAGGGAAAAATTGGCTTTATGCAAAAACCTTATACCCATAGAGCTTTTCCACCAGCCAAATATGCATGTAGTGATAGCCATTGTTCATCATTCTCTATGGTGTGAATTTGCCAGTACATTCAATGTACTGACCCTATGTGGCTGCAACGTCTCATGTTGCAGGATTACCTTACGACGAGTAAGTGATACGTTAGGGTTACGATTTCTACACTCAACTTTGCCGTTGGTGTTGATGGGAATCCACAACCTTGTTGCTTCCGCTATATGGATTGAGGTAATAGTATTTACGTTACTTTATACATGTGATTTACCTCTGTTATAAATCCTTCGAGTATTGTGTGTGTCAGCATACCGATCCAGGGATGACACTTAAGCACAGAGACTTGATCCATTCGGGTCGTGTCGCTACACTAACTCTCAATTCCTCCTATGATTCTTGATTCTTTTTGAGGGAAAAGAGAGGAGATCTATGATGTCTACTACGCAACTTTATTCTTGTAGACACGTGTTGGGCCTCCAAGCGCAGAGTTTTGTAGGACGGTAGCAATTTTTCCTCAAGTGGATGACCTAAGGTTTATCAATCCATGGGAGTCGTAGGATGAAGATGGTCTCTCTCAAATGACCCTGCAACCAAATACAAGAAATCTCTTGTGTCCCCAACACACCTAATACAATAGCAAATTGTACAGGTGCACTAGTTTGGCGAAGAGATGGTGATAAAAGTGTAATATGGATGGTAGAAATATATTTTTATAATCTGAATAAATAAAAACAGCAATGTAGCAGATAGTAAACGGGCACAAAAACGGTATTGCAATGCTTGAAAATGGGGCCTAGGGTCCGTACTTTTACTAGTGCAATCTCTCAACAGTGCTAATATAATTGGATCATATAACAACCCCTCAAAGTGCGATGAAGAATCACTCCAAAGTTCCTATATTGCGGAGAACATAAGAATAAATTGTTTGCAGGGTACGAAACTGAAGGAAATATGCCCCAGAGGCAATAATAAAGTTTTTATTTTATATTTACTTATATCATGATCAATATTTATTATTCATGCTAGAATGGTATTAACCAGAAACTTGATACATGTGTGGATACATAGACAAAACACCGTGTCCCTAGTATGCTTCTACTTGACTAGCTCGTTAATCAAAGATGGTTAAGTTTCCTAACCACAGACATGTGTTTTCATCTGATGAACGGGATCACATCATTTGAGAATGATGTGATTGATGAGACCCATCCGTTAGCTTAGCACAATGATCGTTTGGTTTATTGCTATTGCTTTCTTCATGACTTATACATGTTCCTATGACTATGAGATTATGCAACTCCCGTATACCGGAGGAACACCTAGTGTGCTATCAAACATCACAATGTAACTGGGTGATTATAAAGATGCTCTACAGGTGTCTTCGATGGTGTTTGTTGGGTTGGCATAGATCGAGATTAGGATTTTTCACTCCGAGTATCGAAGAGGTATCTCTGTGCCCTCTCGGTAATGCACATCATAATAAGCCTTGCAAGCAATGTGACTAATGAGTTAGTTGCGGGATGATGCATTATGGAACGAGTAAAGAGACTTGCCGGTAACGAGATTGAACTAGGTATGAAGATACCACCGATCGAATCTCGGCAAGTAACATACCGATGACAAAGGGAATAACATATGTTGTCATAACGGTTCGACCGATAAAGATCTTCGTAGAATATGTAGGAGACAATATGGGCATCCAGGTTCCGCTATTGGTTATTGACCAGAGAGATGCCTTAGTCATGTCTACATAGTTCTCGAACCCGTAGGGTCCGCACGCTTAATGTTCGTTGACATATAGTACTATATGAGTTATGTATGTTGGTGACCGAATATTGTTCGGGGCCTGGATGAGATCACGGACATGACGGGGAGCTCCGAAATGGTCCGGAGGTAAAGATCATATATTGGATGATATGGTTAGGCCAGTGGGTCAGGCCCACAGGGCTATAAGTCGGTGCAAAAGAAAGTTTTGCGGAGGTCAGAGGCCAAACGCCGGAGACCCTTGCGTCTGGCCCTGGGCCAGACGCCGAGGCCCAAGGCGTCTGGGCCAGACGCCAAGGATTGTGGCATTTGGTCTTGGAGTCCGAGTGGTACTCTTTCCTTTCAGGCAAAACCGACTTTGAGGAGGCTTTTGCTCCAAGTTTCGACCCCAGGGCTCAACATATAAATAGAGGGGCAGGGCTAGCACCCAAGACACATCAAGAAACACCAAGCCGTGTGCCGGCAACCCCGTCCCCTCTAGTTTATCCTCCATCATAGTTTTCGTAGTGCTTAGGCGAAGCCCTGTGGAGATTGTTCTTCACCAACACCGTCACCACGCCGTCGTGCTGCCGGAACTCATCTACTACTCCTCCCCTCTTGCTGGATCAAGAAGGCGAGGACGTCATCGAGCTGAACGTGTGCTGAATGCGGAGGTGCCGTACGTTCGATACTTGATCGAGATGGATCGTGAAGGTGTACGACTACATCAACCGCGTTGATAAACGCTTCCGCTTTCGGTCTACGAGGGCATGTAGACACACTCTCCCCTCTTGTTGCTATGCATCTCCTAGATAGATCTTGCATGAGCATAGAATTTTTTTGAAATACTACGTTCTCCAATAGTGGCATCAGAGCCAGGTCTATGTGTAGATGTTATATGCACGAGTAGAACACAATGAGTTGTGGGCGATAATAGTCATACTGCTTACCAGTAACGTCTTACTTTGATTCGGCGGAATTGTTGGATGAAGCAGCCCGGATCGACATTACATGACCGCGTTCATGAGACTGGTTCTATCGATGTGATTTGCACACAGGTGGCTAGCGGGTGTCTGTTTCTCCAGGTTTAGTTGAATCGAGTTTGACTATGCCCGGTCCTTGTTGAAGGTTAAAACAACACATTTGACGAAAAATCGTTGTGGTTTTGATGCGTAGGTAAGAACGGTTCTTGCTAAAATCCCATAGCAGCCACGTAAAACTTGCAACAACAAAGTAGAGGACGTCTAACTTGTTTTTGCAGAGCTTGTTGTGATGTGATATGGTCAAGACGTGATGATATATAAATTGTTGTATGAGATGATCATGTTTTGTAACAGTTATCGGCAACTGGCAGGAGCCATATGGTTGTCACTTTATTGTATGAAATGCAATCGCCATGTAATTGCTTTACTTTATCTCTAAACGGTAGCGATAGTCATAGAAGCAATATTTGACGAGATGACAACGATGCTACGATGGAGATCAAGGTGTCAAGCCGGTGACGATGGTGATCATGACAGTTGCATATCACTTATATGCTCTGTATAATATCACTTATTTTGATTGCATATGATGTTTATCCTTTATGCATATTATTTTTCTTAGTACGGCGGTAGCATTATAAGATGATCTCTCACTAAATTTCAAGGTATAAGTGTTCTCCCTGAGTATGCACCGTTGCTACAGTTCATCGTGTTGAGACACCACGTGATGATCAGGTGTGATAAGCTCTATGTTCATACAACGGGTGCAAGCCAGTTTTGCACATGCAAAATACTCGGGTTAAACTTAACGAGCCTAGAATATGTAGATATGGCCTCGGAACACTGAGACCGAAAGGTCGAGCGTGAATCATATAGTAGATATGATCAACATAGTGATGTTCACCATTGAAAACTTCTCCATCTCACGTGATGATCGGACATGGTTTAGTTGATATGGATCACGTGATCATTTAGATGACTAGATGGATGTCTATCTAAGTGGGAGTTCTTAAAGTAATATGATTAATTGAACTTTAATTTATCATGAACTTAGTCCTGATAGTATTTGCTTAACTATGTTGTAGATCAATAGCTCGTGATGTAGCTCCCCGTTTATTTTTGATATGTTCCTAGAGAAAAATAAGTTGAAAGATGATAGTAGCAATGATGCGGACTTGGTCCATGATCTGAGGATTATCCTCATTGCTACACAAAAGAATTATGTCCTTGATGCACCGCTAGGTGAAAGACCTATTACAGGAGCAGATGCAGACGTAATGAACGTTTGACAAGCTCGGTATGATGACTACTTGATAGTTTAGTGCACCATACTTTACGGCTTAGAACCGGGACTTCAAAAACGTTTTGAACGCCACATAGCATATAAGATGTTCCAAGAGTTGAAATTGGTATTTCAGACTCATGCCCGAGTCGAGAGGTATGAGACCTCTGGCAAGTACTTTGCCTACAAAATGGAGGAGAATAGCTCAACCAGTGAGCATGTACTCAGAATGTCTGAGTACTACAATCGCTTGAATCAAGTGGGAGTTAATCTTCCAGATAAGATAGTGATTGATAAAATTCTGTAGTCACTATCACCAAGTTACTGGAACTTCGTGATGAACTATAATATGCAAGGGATGACGAAAACGATTCCCGAGCTCTTCGCGATGCTAAAATCAGTGAAGGTAGAAATCAAGAAAGAGCATCAAGTGTTGATGGTTAACAAGACCACTAGTTTCAAGAAAAATGGAAAAGGGAAGAAGGGGAACTTCAAGAAGAATAGCAAGCAAGTTTCTGCTCCCGGAAAGAAGCCCAAGTCTGGACCTAAGCTTGAAACAGAGTGCTTGTACTGCAAAGGAAATGGTCACTGGAAGCGGAATTGCCCCAAACTTTTGGCGGATAAGAAGGATGGCATAGTGAACAAAGGTATATTTGATATACAGATTATTGATGTGTACTTTACTAGTGTTCATAGTAACCCCTAGGTATTTGATACCGGTTCAGTTGCTAATATTAGTAACTCAAAACAGGAGTTACAAAATGAACAGAGACTAGTTGAGGGCGAAGTGATGATGTGTGTTGGAAGAGATTCCAAGGTTCATAAGATCACCATCACATACTCCCTCTACCTTCGGGATTAGTGTTGAACCTAAATAAATGTTATTTGGTGTTTGCGTTGAGCATGAATATGATTGGATCATGTTGAGGGAGTCCTGGATTAGGGGGTATCCGGACAGCCGGATTATATCCTTTGGCCGGACTCTTGGACTATGAAGATACAAGATTGAAGACTTGGTCTCGTGTCCGGATGGGACTCTACTTGGCGTGGAAGGCAAGCTAGGCAATACGGATATGTATATCTCCTCCTTTGTAACCAACCTTGTGTAACCCTATCCCTTTCCGTGTCTATATAAACCGGAGGGTTTTAGTCCGTAGGACAACAGAAAATCATACCATAGGCTAGCTTCTAGGGTTTAGCCTCTCCGATCTCATGGTAGATCAACTCTTGTAGTACTCATATCATCAAGAATAAATCAAGCAGGACGTAGGGTTTTACCTCCATCAAGAGGGCCCGAACCTGGGTAAAACATCGTGTTCCCTGCCTCCTGTTACCATCCGCCTTAGACGCACAGTTCGGGACCCCCTACCCGAGATCCGCCGGTTTTGACACCGACATTGGTGCTTTCATTGAGAGTTCCTCTATGACGTCGCCAGAAGGAAGGATGTCTCGTATCGTCTTTAAATACGGTACTACTGTTGGGGGAGCTTTGGCTGTCGGCCAAACTCTCCGGCTAGGCGGTTTCATCATGGCCGCCTGTTCGGCCGCCGCGCCGACGATGACTTCTCGGGTCATCGAAAACAGCCTCCACGTCAAATCGGCACTCGCCGAACAAATGGATCCGGTGGAGCTCGCCTCCCTAAACGAGCTCTTGGATCGCATCGCCGCCCTGGGAGTCGCTACGGACTATGATCGGATTGGGCTTAAACCCGATCAAAGGGAGATTAACTCTCTGCCAGTCACCCATCATATTGCAGTGGTGGAGGAACAATGTGGCGACCTCTCCTCTATATTGAGGACCAACTATGTCCGGATTCCTGAGCTCTCTGAGCCGGATACCCGTTCGCGGGAGGACATCATCCAATCCCTGAACTTAGAGTCAGGCAGCGGGCCAGGATTATCGGGCAACACCCTGGAACCAGAATTTCCAAAATTGGAAATTTCTCGGCCCCTGGATCCCAGATCAGGTAAGGGTTCGGATTCAATTCCACCCACCCACCCAAACATAAGCGATCTTTCCCACATCAGGCAAGAGCCCCAGGAAACAGTACATCACTATTGGGCCAGTTTCCTCCTTGCGATGAACAAGGTTAAGGACTGTCGCGAGGAAGACGTAGTCTTATTTTTCTGCAATAATTGCACAGACAAGGGAATCCTTAACGCCATAAATCGTCGTGAGATATCACGCTTCGCTGACTTGGCGTCCATAATACGAAAGTACTGTGTGATGGAAAGTGCCTGGAAAACCGAAACAAACTTTTGGGATAATCCGGCCCTAAATATGAACCCAGTCCGAAATAAAAGGGTGCACTATCAAAAGATACCCGGGTCAACTACCAAAAAGCAAAAACCCTCTATAGGGCATGGAACCGCACTGGAGGGATGGCTCAATGGACCCTGCAAAATTCATAGTACAGCGGATACAATACCAACGCACAGCCTTAGAGCATGTTGGATACTCCGGCAGGTGGCCAAAAGTGGTGAGGATCTTCTTATCCCAAATGCCACAGAGCACCATCCCGTGGATAACAATACGGTGTTAATAGTCTTTGAGACATTTGCGTCAAATAATAGGCGCAAGCGAACACTCTGCAACATGGCCGAAATCTGCCACGTAGCAGCAATAAATCCATGGAGTGACACGGCTATTACCTTCAATGCCAGCGATGAACCTAAATTCCGAACAGCCCGAGCACCAGCCGCACTGGTCCTCAGTCCAATTGTGGACGGCTTTCGACTCACCAAGGTACTCATGGACGGCGGCAGCGGATTAAACCTCATTTATGAGGAAACCCTTCAAAAAATGGAAATAGACTGGAACCGCATCGAGCGAAGCAGCACAACCTTTAGAGGAATAATCCCCAGTCGGGAAGCACGCTGTGTAGGCAAAATCACACTAGATATGGTGTTCGGCATGCTGGAGGATTATAGGTCCGAAGAGATTACGTTCCAAGTGGCCTCGTTCATTAGCGGTTGCCACGCCCTGTTAGGGCGGGAGGCGTTCACAATCTTCCAAGCCATACCCCATTACGGGTACATGCAGCTCAAAATGCCCAGGCCCAAATGAAATTATCACTCTTGCTAGTGATCCGGACACAACACTCCGCGCCGAAAACAAGACAGCCACACTGGCCCTCGAGGCCTTATCCAAAGCCCTAGCGGCTGAGGAACTGACTGCGCTGCGCTCCACAGTGGACAGGGACGACGCGATACTCGATAAGATATCCAAGTCCACCTCTTTTAAACCAGCAGATGAAATAGTCAAATTCCAAGTCCACCCAACGGACCCTACAAAACAGCCTCCATCGGGGCATAGTTAAACCCCGCCGTGGACGCCGCACTATGAGAGTTCCTGCGCGAGAATTGGGACATATTCGCCTGGCACCCCTCAGACATGCCAGGAATCCCACGCAGGCTGGCCGAGCATAGCCTCAATATCCTAAAGGGATTCAAGCCGGTCAAGCAAGATCTTCGGCGTTTCTCCGAACCTAAGAGACAGGCCATGGGAGAGGAACTAGCCAAGTTATTGGAGGACGGATTCATCAGAGAGATAAAACACCCGGACTGGCTAGCAAACCTGGTGATGGTACCAAAGAAGGATAAATCCTGGCGCCTTTGTGTCGATTTCAAGGACCTCAATAAAGCTTGCCCAAAGGATCCCTTCCCCCTCCCCCGCATCGATCAAATTATCGATGCTACCGCAGGACACGAGTCATTGTGTTTCCTCGACGCATACTCCGGTTACCACCAAATCAAGATGGCAGAGTCCGACCAAGCCGCAACGGCATTCATCGCACCATACGGTCCCTTCTGTTTCAACACAATGCCTTTTGGGCTCAAAAATGCCGGCACAACATATCAACGCATGATTCAGACATGTCTGGAGAAACAAATCGGCAAAACAGTAGAAGCATACGTAGACGATGTGGTCGTCAAAACCAAGCACGTTGACTCTTTAATAGACGACTTGAAGCTCACATTCAACAACCTCCGAACATACGACATCAAGCTCAATCCAGAAAAATGCGTTTTCGGCGTACCAGCCGGAAAGCTCCTGGGTTTCATTGTATCCAGTAGAGGTATTGAAGCTAATCCGGCCAAAATCCAAGCTTTTTCACAGTTGGCTACCCCAACGACCCCAAACAAATCCAGAAGTTAACTAGATGCGTGGCGGCTCTAAGCCGCTTTATCTCCCGGTTAGGAGAAAAGGCTTTACCCCTTTATCGCCTCCTTCGGCGCACCGAATACTTTGAGTGGACGGACGCTGCAACAGCCGGATTGGAAGAAATAAAGACCATTTTGGCAACCAACCCAATCCTGGCCGCGCCAAACATCGGCGAACCAATGTTGCTGTACATTGCGGCAACTCATCAAGTTGTAAGCGCAGTGCTCGTCGTCGAACGAGAAGCTGCCGGACATAAATTCCCTCTTTAAAAGCCGGTATACTATGTATCCACTGTCCTCACTCCATGCAAATCACGGTACCCACGTTATCAAAAGATAGCCCATGCGGTATTCATGGCATCCCGGAAGCTGTGACACTACTTTCAAGAGTGTTCCATTACAGTAGCCGAGGAAGTGCCACTTAATGATATTATAAACAACCGCGACGCTATGGGCCGGATTGCTAAATGGGCCATTGAGCTCCTCCCGTTCGACATAACATACAAACCTCGACAGGCCATTAAGTCGCAAGTATTGGCCGACTTTGTCGCCGAATGGACGGAGGCCGAACTCCCTAAAGAGTACGGCGCATACTCCAAATGGATCATGCACTTCGACGGTTCTAAAATGTTGGCTGGTCTAGTGGCTGGCGTCGTCCTGACGTCCCCAACCGGAGATACCGTTCAGTACGTACTGCAAATATTGTATACAGACTCCAACAACGCAGCCGAATACGAAGCTCTGTTGCATGGTCTTCGAATGGCAGTCTCCATGGGCATTCAACGCCTGGAGGTGCATGGGGATTCAAACCTTGCAATATCCGAAATAAATGGAGACTTTGACGCCAAGGATCCGAAAATGGCGGCCTACCGAAACGCCGTCCTAAAAATGCCAGCTCGATTCGAGGGACTTGAATTTCACCATGTGGCTCGGGAAAACAATCAAGCGACGGATATCCTCGCCCGCATTGGCACAAAACGCGACGTGGTCCCCCCCAACATATTTCTGGAAAGGCTGTTCAAGCCATCCATAGTATGGGAAGGGGACACCGGTAACAATAGTCCGGACCCGGCCAAAATGCCCGATACCGAATACTCTGACACAATCGGAGGCTCCGCCACCGAAATAACACCTTCAGCCCACGTAATAATGGCCATTATCGCCCCATGGATAGAACCATTCCTGGCCTACCTAACTAGGCAGGAACTTCAGGAGGACCAAAATGAGGCACGCTACATAGTGCGGCGATCTAAGGCCTACAAGGTCCACGAGGGAGAATTGTATAAAAAAAGCACTACCGAAGTCCTTCAAAGGTGCATCTCCGAAGAGGAAGGGCGGAACCTTTTGGTAGAAATCCACGTCGGATTCGGCGGTCACCAGCCGCAACCCGGGCTCTTGTAAGAAAGGCCTTCCGTATAGGATTCTATTGGCCAACGGCCCGGGCAGATGCATAGGACTTGGTCCAACGTTGCGCCGGTTGCCAGCTCTTTGCAAATCAAAGCCACATGCCACCCACCGCCCTCCAAACAATCCCCATTAAGTGGCCCTTCGCAGTCTGGGGGCTTGACATGGTTGGACCCCTTAAAGGGGGAACCCACAAGAAAAATACTTACTGGTCATGGTGGATAAATTCACCAAATGGATAGAGGCCAAACCTGTTAAAACAGCCGAATCCGGACCAGTAATAGACTTCATATCTGGGGTCGTACACCGTTATGGCATCCCCCATAGCATCATCACTGACAACGGTACAAACTTCCCAGCCGATGAGTTAAAACTCTGGTGCAGCAAAATGGGCATTAAGCTCGATTATGCTTCAGTCTATCACCCACAAACCAACGGTCAAGTCGAGCGAGCAAACGGTCTTATAATGAGCGGCATTAAACCCAGATTAGTGCGTTCCTTAATGGAGTCTAACACGCACTGGGTAGAGGAGCTCGACTCCGTACTCTGGGGGCTGCAGACCACGCCGAATCGTAGTACCGGATATACACCCTTCTTTATGGTGTACGGCGCAGAGGCAGTCTTGCCCTGTGACATAATTCATGACTCACCTTGAGTGCGCATGTACGAAGAAAGAGAAGCCGAGCTCGATCGCAAGGACGGTCTGGACACCCTGGAGGAGGAGCACGACGTAGCCAAAGCCCGTTCCGCATTTTATCAGCAACAGGCTCGCAGATACCAAAGCAGAGAAGTACAGGCCAAAACCTATAACGTTGGCGAACTAGTTCTACGCCTGCCGGATAAGAAAAAGAACAAGCTCGAGCCCAAATGGGAAGGTCCCTTCATTATTGACCAAGTTCTGACCGGTGGAGCGTACTGAATGCGGGATGCATCGACTAGTCGACTCGAGCCGAACCCATGGAACGCGGCCTGGCTCCGAAGATTCTACACCTAGCACTGGACTCTATGTTCGTCCCCTCCCTTTGTCCATTTTTTGCATATACATATCTGTCTTGTTTTTCTTTCTTTCTTTCTTCTATTCTTTCTCTAGGCCTTCAAGGGACAACTTGTGCCTCGCTTGCACATTGTATATGCGCCAGCCGCACTCATCATACCTGGGGGCTTCTTTCACAGAAGCTTAATTATTTATCTGGGCCTCGGGCTCCGCACATGCGGCATGCTTCCGCATGTACCTTTTTTTACCATTATATGCATCGATATGACTTAAGTTTTGGCCAAGCTGGGTTGCCTGGCTCTTGTATTTATGCCCTACGTTCCCATTAATTCGGCTAGGGCATAAGGGGAGCACCTCTGTGATTGTTACTGCCGGGTCAGCCGGATGTGTACCTCGGACTGGGTGAAGCCGAAAGCTAGCGTTCTTAAGGGAATATTCGGTCAGTGAACAAAATATGATTTTTATTTATTGTCCATATCTGCCCCCAGATGTTTTTCCTGCGTTTCCTATCGCAGTCCGGACATGCACTTTAGGGCATGCTTACCCAGGGAAAGGAACCCTTAACGGAACTATTCTCCCTGGAAGATGTTTATTACTACCCATGTAATATAACATAACTAGTTGGGCACTTGTCTGTTCAAGCACTAATGACCCCTACGCCTAGTCTCCACGCATACCCGGGTTCTTATATAACTGCGCGGGTATTCGGATACACTCCGGACTATCGGGTCCTGAGGTTGAAGCGAAAAGGTCCGCCAAGACAAATGATCTACAATCCGGCTAGAAGGCACTATACATGTCACTTTCATTACATAGTCATGCAGACTGACTAAATTCCTCTTCTATACCATCCAACAGGCGGTCTAGCTTACAATCCTGTTGGGAATACTTTGCGGCTAATTCTACTTGCCCAAAACTAAGCTAACGGGGATCTCTTTTCCGTCGGGCCCCACAGGTCCAACCTCGGCCATGTGATTTGGGTCTGCCTTGGTATACCGCGTCTTCACCATGGCCCAGGCTTCTCTGGCACCCTGTCGGCAGTCTGATATCTTCCATAATTAGAAGCGCCGCCGTGCTCCCTTGAGCTTCTCCGCAAGCTCTTCAACGCCCTCTGGCAGGGAGACGGACGGCCACAAGGCCTGGGCAACACCCTGCATCACCTGCCGAACTTGTTCATGCAGATGTGATAGCTCGGATAGAAGATCACCCGCAGACCCGGGCATTTCCTCCGCGGGACGACCCGTCAGCATACCTATAGACATAACGCTGTTAGTCGGCTTCTTCTCCGAACTCCTTTAAAAGGATTCGTTCAAGCACTTACTGAAAATGCCGCGCCGAAGCCGCTTATTCTCCTTCTCGGAGTCTGCAAGCTGGCCCCGAACGTCTTTTAGTTCCACGCTCAGCTTAATATTGGCGTCTTGGAGATTGTTTTTCTCCCGCCTAACCTCAGTCAGCACGCGTTTGCCAGCCTCTAGCTATCGCATAACATGTTGGTCCTCTGGATTTTCTCCGGATTCATCTACAACATCTGTTGTTAGATCTGCGGCCATGCCGCACAGTATATGGTAACCATCATTCTTTAAAGTAAATGTTACCAGCAGGTGACTTTTTCGGTTCCTGCAATGCGGCCACAGCAGCCCGCAATTGGGTCTTGCATTCCTCTAGCTCCTATGACAGCCTAGTATTCTTCTCTATAAGAACCTGCACAATAAAGATGATCCTTAAATCAGTTCTGCTAACTGTTTCAAGTCTCAGGGGCTACTGATACATATAAATCGTCAGATTTACTTACTCGTATATCCTTTACATACTGATTCGTGGCTCTGGCTAGACCATCTTGAGCAGCTCGGAGGTACGCCTCTCCAGAATTGAAGGCATCAAATGCCTCAGGTGAGAAACAGGCGTCACGGA
Source organism: Triticum urartu (assembly GCF_003073215.2). Classification (NCBI taxonomy): domain Eukaryota; kingdom Viridiplantae; phylum Streptophyta; class Magnoliopsida; order Poales; family Poaceae; genus Triticum; species Triticum urartu. Next base: position 187,876,509 of record NC_053023.1, read on the forward strand.
GTACGGCCCGGCGGCGCCTGTGATTCATGGCGCTTTCCACCTCTGAGTTTGTAGTGGATAATCTATCTGCGTCCTCTGTAGGGGGATTATCCGGCGCCCGCCCCATATCGGCTTCCACCTCTATGTCCGGTCCTGGCGCCCGGCTGGTGGAAGCGTGATTAGTAACATCGCCGGACATATTCCGGCAAGCGTTTTTTTCTGTTAAAGAAACACGGGCGTCATTATATTTTGAGAAAGACGACAACCACAGAGCGGGGTTTGTTATAACTTTACGCCGGCGTCTCCGTCCTGACTGCCTTCCTTTTTGGCCTACCCGGCCTCGGTGCCTCTTGTTGGCGTGTGGCTGCGGGTTCGGCAGGGCGTCCCGAATGCCTTCCCTGTAAAAATGCCATGTGTATATGGTGGGTGAAGTGTCTAAAAGGGGATCCTAGTTTTGGAGTTGGGATTTTTGGTTTTTCTTACGTGCGATGCAGGGAGCAGTCCGGGATAGTCGGCCGTAATGGCCACCATCGCATCGTCACATCTTAACTGATAGAACTGCCGGTCTATCAACTCCACGGATATAACCGGATCTTCTTCAAATCTGGAGTCGAGGGCCCGGTCAGGGTCCTCTGGTTGTGGAGAAGGGCTGCTGACCTCCTTTATGGCTTTTCGTAGTTCCTGCCGCAGAGTGGCAAGGTGAATACTTACGACAAAGAATGCGGGAAAAATGGGAGCAGGGAGATATAACTTACCCAGCTTGGAGGATTGTACATGGAGAATCCATCCCGTGGCTTGATGCGGGTGAACTCCTCCTCGCCCTTGAACAACTCGGACAGAATTTTTGCTAAAGCGGAAGCATTGTCCGGACCCTTACGCCCGCAGTGGGTGGCGTCATCCGCCCCGTTATAACACCACAAGGGGTGCCCACGATATTGAAGTGGTTGCACTCCCCGCATTATGCAAATCGACATAACTTCGATTACTGTCAATCCTGATCGAGCCAGTGCTTTAATTCGGTTTATCAGATAGAAGACTTCTCCATTATCTTCCACCCGGGGGCTCCGTGGGCGCCAACTTCGGTGTTTCTTCAGAGGAGCATTGTTGAACTCAGGAAGACCCCGCCGAACAAGGTCCGGAAGGGGAACACCCTCCATATAAAACCATTCTGAAGGCTAGTCTTCGGGCGAATTCTTCAGAGTACCAGACAGGTATCCGGTATCGGCGATGCGCCATATTTCGGCTCCGCCCACTTGATAAAGTGACCCCCCTCTGTGTGCGAGGGACGAGGCAAAATAGCCTTTTCCATAGCTCGAAGTGAGCCTCGCAGCCCAGGAACAACTCGCAGAGAGCCACATAGCCGGCGATATGTAGGATGGAGGTGGGGGTGAAATTGTGTAATTGGAGGCCGTAGAACTCCAGGAGCCCGCGGAGGAAGGATGAATTGGAAATCCGAGTCCCCTTAATAGATAGGGGACAAGTCAGACTCGTTCCCCCATAGAGGGACAGGGAAAGCTCTCCGCTTGCTCCCCGCCATTATAGGTGGTGAGCCCGGCTCGAACGGGCACCATGTACGCCGGAGGGAGAAATCCCTTAGTCTGCAGTTCGACTAAACGACTATGTGGGACTGAACACCTCTCCCAATCACCGGGCTTAGGGCTTCGGGGGCGGGAGGAGGAGCTGCGGAGGTCAGCCATGCTGGAATGGATCTTTCCGGAACGCGCTCTGATGGACTCTCGCTGGGGGAGGATGGTATGGATCGGATCTAAGGATCCCCATCCCTTTAATAGACAATTCATTTATCTGGCTAGGGGGGCGAATGTAAAAATGCCCTGGCGCCTCGTATTCATTCGACACGTGGGAGAAAGCCCTTATTGGGCACAGAAGCTAGGAGGTCCAAACATTTATGGGACCGGACACTGCTTTACAAACGTTTGAAAGATGGAGAAGAACCCTCCTTGTAATGCCGAAGACAATACTGCGCGCCAGACTCATCGTCATTGAAACCTGGTTCGGGGGCTACTGAGGGAGTCCTGGATTAGGGGGTATCTGGACAACCGTATTATATCCTTTGGCCAGACTCTTGGACTATGAAGATACAAGATTGAAGACTTCGTCTCGTGTCCGGATGGGACTCTACTTGGCGTGGAAGGCAAACTAGGCAATACGGATATGTATATCTCCTCCTTTGTAACCGACCTTGTGTAACCCTAGTCCTTTCCGGTGTCTATATAAACCAGAGGGTTTTAGTCCGTAGGACAACAGACAATCATACCATAGGCTAGGTTCTAGGGTTTAGCCTCTCCGATCTCATGGTAGATCAACTCTTGTAATACTCATATCACCAAGAATAAATCAAGAAGGACATAGGGTTTTACCTCCATCAAGAGGGCCCGAACCTGGGTAAAACATCGTGTTCCCTGCCTCCTGTTACCATCCGCCTTAGACGCACAGTTCGGGACCCCCTACCCGAGATCCGCCGGTTTTGACACTGACACATGTTTATTGCGATACGGTTATTCATTTAAGTTAGAGAATAATTGTTGTTTTTTTTACATGAATAAAACCTTCTATGGTCATACACCCAATGTAAATGGTTTATTGAATCTCGATCGTAGTGATACACATATTCATAATATTGATGCCAAAAGATGCAAAGTTGATAATGATAGTGCAACATATTTGTGGCACTGCCGTTTAGGTCATATTGGTGTAAAGCGCATGAAGAAACTCCATGCGAATGGACTTTTGGAATCACTTGATTATGAATCATTTGATGCTTGCGAACATGCCTCATGGGTAAGATGACTAAGACTCCATTCTCTGGAACAATGGAGTAAGCCAATAACTTATTCGAAATAATACATACCGATGTATGCGGTCCAATGAGTGTTGAGGCTCGCGACGGGTATCGTTATTTTATGACCTTCATAGATGATTTGAGAAGATATGAGTATATCTACTTAACGAAACACAAGTCTGAAACGTTTTAAAAGTTCAAAGAATTTCAGAGTGAAGTTCAGAATCATCGTAATAAGAAAATAAAGTTTCTATGATCTGATCGCGGAGGCGAATATTTGAGTTACGAGTTTGGCCTTCATCTAAAACAATGTGGAATGATTTTCACAACTCACGCCACCTGGAACACCACAGCGTAATGGTGTGTTTGAACGTCATAACCGTACTTTATTAGATATGGTGCGATCCATTATGTCTCTTACCGATTTACCACTATCATTTTGGGATTATGCATTAGAGACAGTTGCATTCTGTTGGGGAACGTAGTAATTTCAAAAAAAATCTACGCACACGCAAGATCATGGTGATGCATAGCAATGAGAGGGGAGAGTATGTCTACGTACCCTCGTAGACCAAAAGCGGAAGCATTTATCAACGCAGTTGATGTAGTCGTACACCTTCACGATCCGTCCCGATCAAGTATCGAACGTACGGCACCTCCGCGTTCAACACACGTTCAGCTTGATGACGTCCTCGCCTTCTTGATCTAGCAAGAGGGGCGAAGTAGTAGATGAGTTCCGGCAGCACGACAGCGTGGTGACGGTATTGGTGAAGAACAATCTCCGCAGGGCTTCGCCTAAGAACTACGAAAACTATTACGGAGGATAAACTAGAGGGGACGGGGTTGCCGGCACACAGCTTGGTGTTTCTTGATGTGTCTTGGGTGCTAGCCCTATCCCTCTATTTATATGTTGAGCCTTGGGGTCGAAACTTGGAGTAAAAGCCTCCATAAAGTCGGTTTCACCCGAAAGGCAAGAGTCCTTCTCGGACTCCAGGGCCAGACGCCAGGGTTCCCAGCGTCTGGACCCAGACGCCAGGGACCCTGGCGTCTGGCCCCTGGACTCCGCAAAACTTCCTTTTGCGCTTTCCAAAAACCTTGTCGGCTTTCCCCTTTGGCACAAATAAAGTGTTCTCGTACCCAAACTTTTCGGGAAACATCTGGAACCCCTTCCGGTGAATTTCGGAACCCTTTCGGAGACCAAACACTATTATCCCATATATCAAACTTTATCTCCGGACCATTCCGGAGTTCCTCGTCATATCTGTGATCTTATCCGGAACTACGAACATTAAGCGTGCGGACTCTACGGGTTCGAGAACTACGTAGACATGACCGAGACACGTCTCCGGTCAATAACCAATAGCGGAACCTGGATGATCATATTGGCTCCCACATATTCTACGAATATCTTTATTTGTCAAACCGCATCACGATATACATTGTTCCCTTTGTCATCGCTATGTTACTTGCCCGAGATTCGATCGTAGGTATCTCAATACCTAGTTCAATATCGTTACCGGCAAGTCTCTTTACTCATTCTGTAATGCATCATCCCGCAACTAACTCATTAGTCACATTGCTTGCAAGGCTTATATTGATGTGCATTACCGAGAGGGCCCAGAGATACCTCTCCGCAACTAACTCTATTACAAGTCGGATACAAGTACGGGTCTTGCTTCCTTGTAAAGGAAATATTCCTCATGCCTTCTGTCTTAAGCCGGCCCACCATAATATGAGCCGGCCTACTGGGCCTTGGGCCTAGTCTTCTATGTGACCCACCGTCGGGGTCATCTGTGAGTCGTCGGACCAGTGAGCCGCCAGACCCGTGAGTCGCCAGTCCTCCGGCGGGTCATCGGTGAAGTGCCAAGTCCGGCCGGGTCATACCGCGGGGTACATCCCCGACATTAGCCCCCAGTTTAATTTGGATTTATCCATGTTAAACTGATCCTGTAAAACAAACACAAGAACAAATTTGACAGATTGTGTTCCGGGTTAAAGATTCTTGTACGCCGGCACCTGATCATCCTTAATTCCTTGTGCTCCGGATTAAATATTCTCCTGAGATGGGACCTGATTATCCTTAAGTCCAATTGTCATTTCCTTCATCTAGAAAATCCGGGTCAAATAAGCTAGCTTCATACTCAATCTGATGATGTTGGTTTCTCACAGAAAAATATTGTGAAGAATAATCCACTTGAGTCGGCTTCTAAGGCGCCGGGTCAAATAATTTTGGTCTTCAAATACTTATCTGATATTCAGCCGGCTTGAAGATGTAAAACTTGCCGGTTTATCATTACCAAAAAACTTCCGGATTATAAAACAGACGATGCCGGGTCATAATTGTTGCTGACACCGGTTTATGTAATTGATCCTCCTGATTTGCTCAAAACTGATAATTTGAAGATTTTTCTCCCTTATATCCATATTACCTGTAGCCCCCAAGTCTTGAGCAGAACAAAGTGATGGTTTAAGACTTGCTCCAATAAATGTTGCAACCTTGAATATTCCACACATGTAGCCCCCAAGTGTCGGGTTGTCATGCTTGCAGCAACCTGGGACTTGTAATTGCTTTATGCTCATGAAAACTTCAACCAGTGTAGCCCCCAAGGGCCAGGTCATTATGCAATGATGAGCAGGGACTTTGTAGATATAACCATGTAAATTTGAACAGCAATGTGTAGCCCCCAAGGGCCGGCTTAACAAGATAAGACTGAGCTGGGAGTTTGTATATAATTGATAATAACATCATATAATATAGTCTGCACCATGGGGCTTGAACCCACGTCCACAAGGTTAAGAGCTTTGTACTCCACCAACTGAATAGTGGACCGTTCAATATAATGGATTAATGCTTGTGTACCTTGAAATTTTGATAGGAGCAATTGGTAGCCCCCAAGGGCCAACTCATTTAGAATGTGATGAGTCGGGTCTTTAATAAATTGAGCAAAGATGACTTTGCATTAGCCCCCAAGTGCCATGGTGCATGCTGGCAGTGACATGGGACTTGCATATTTGATATAATCTTAATCTGAATAATGTAGCCCCCAAGTGCCGGGTCGTAAGCCTGCAGTGACTCGGGACTATTCCTTCCATTGTAGAATAAATCATATCCATTGATAAAAATAATAGCCGTTGCGCTAAAGCGACTTTGAAAACCTCAATCATAACACTGGTTATTGATAATCACAATAGAAATCCAGCCATGTTGGCTATTAAAGATTTGAATAACCCAGTTTGAAAACCTCAATCATTCAATATCATAATGAAAATCCAGCCAAGTTTGGCTATTTAAAGATTCAAATACCTTATCTGTTGACAATTGAATCCGGAGTTTTAAATACTCAGCGGCTCTTGGCCGGTGGCGACTTAATGCGCATTCATTATAAGTCGGAATTTCTGTAACCTGGCGGCTTATAGCCTTTGAGAAAATCCAGAATGGATAACCCTTTTGAAGCATCAATTTTGATGATGAGCTTGAACTTAAGCATTTATATAAGTCATAGTTCCGCAAATCCTGCACAGAGTTTAAACAACATATGCCCTGGCGACTTAACGTCAAAAGCCAGGGCGGGTAAACACCCAAATGTAGTCTTATCCTGCACACGAGTAGATCACAAGACCCCTTGGCGGTTTACCGCAAGGCGGGTCATAATAACTCACATATAACCACTGTGATATTGAATTTGTACTGCCGGTTTACATGACTTGGGCAGTAAGGGTGATAACCCAATCCTTAGAAGCCAATACTTCCAAATATATGATGATTGTCATAAACTGGTGACTTATAGTCAAAAGTCAAGCCGGGTTAAGCATAAAACACTTATATATATTTGAGATATAATCCCGAAAAGGTCTCAAGTTAAGTAATTGTGGCTGCAATAAACTTTACCAGAGACAGAATAAAACTTTTTGAGGCTTCTGATTTGGATACGATCAGTAAACCGTTCCAAAGGGGTTAAGCTAAGATTCGAATACGATCATATATCCCCCAGTGGATTTGGCGTTGCCGATCAAGAGGGTACCGACAACTATGTTCTCTTTGGTTCGAATACGACCTATGTTTGAACAGGAAGCCCCCAAATGACCTTAAGAGTTGTTTAGCGACGCTGATTCGAATACGATCCACGTCGATTCCCAAAGGGGTTGAGCTATGATTCGGATACGATCAAGAAGCCCCCAAGTGGGTTCGGCAGTTTGCCAATCAAAAGGGTATCGACAGTTATGTTCTCTTTGGTTCGAATACGACCTATGTTTGAACAGGAAGCCCCCAAGTGACCATATAAGTTTTGGCATTGCGCCGATCAAGAGGGTACTGATAGCTATGCCCAATGAGTAGGAAGCCCCCAAGTGACCATAATAAAATAAGCCGTAAGGCAGGATACCTATGTTTGAACCGCGCAACATGGCAGCAAATTCTTTTTGGCAACCTTTAATTTTTGTAAGAACTCGAACTTGCGAGAGATTAATTCTTTTTGAACCAGAACTTTAAACCGGATTTGAAAGCTTCAAAAATTTGTGAGGGACAAATTTACCTTGAGCCGGATTTTGAACCGGATTTGAGAGCTTCAAAAATTTGTGAGAGAGAGATGTCTCTTGAGCTATATTTGAAACCGACATCTTCATCATGAGCCGGAAATTTTCTGACGGCCTTTAAATATTCGCCAATAAAGCAGTAGCCTCCAGGGCCGGGTTATCTTTCCTTCAATTACCCGGAGTTCTTGAATTCATTGAAACCGGCTAATTTTGCCGAGTCATACCATTGTAGCCCCCGAGTCTCAAGACGACTCAAGGAGTTGGCTTGAGATTCTCCATATTTGACCATAGCAGAAGGTATATATCATTGGCGTTGATAGCGCGATGTGAATCCACATAAGGTTGAGGTGACTGCGGCGGGTTATAAATGATCCCGTATGAGCCATGTTAGCAACTCGGCCAATAGTTCCTTCCAACTGGCTGTTGAAGTTAACCAAACTGTAGTGGCGGCGACTTGTGCACCTGCCCATTAAACCATCTAGTGCAGACGGCGGCTGATAATATATGATAATTTGCCTCTAATTTGTTGGAAGAAATCCGGGCTTCCCAAGTAGTGACTTGCTCATACTCAATAAACAGCTCATCCAGACAAATGCGGCTCGGTGTGTCGATGTAGACCAGGCCGCGAGAAACGGACGGTAAACACGACCGTAATGTCAGAGGCGGCATAGACAGATGAACCGGCCGTGGCGTGGTAAGCCGGTGTGGACGGGCAAGTTGTCCTCCTTGTTGTAAGCCGGCGTGGTCGCGAGAGACGGCCACGACGTTGTAAGCCGGCACGGTCGCGAGAGACGGCCACGGCGTTGTAAGCCGGTGCGGGAGTCCGTTGAGTAACGACGACCACCTTTACAAAAAGATGTTGACGTGCCTCCATCTCCGCGGTATAATATCACTTTTTGTCATAAATAATTGACCTGCATAAACAATGTTGCAGACCAAGGCAAAGATAAATTTGTTCTTTGACAAAAACAATATGTGCTAATAAAACAAACTTGAATGGATATCACCTGATTTGTTCAGACGACGGATGATCCGTTCACCGCGACAGAGGCGGCTCAGGCAGGCCGACGATTCAATATAGTCCCGGCGGTTCAGGCAAAGACCCTCCGGGTCATCCTCCGGGTCATCAAACACCTGACAACTTGACTTTTCTTTCAGCAATGACGAAGCCACGACAACGGAGACAGCCGACATAGAATTGGCGATGACTCAAGGCCGCGGCAACACACAGCAGAGGAAGCGGCTCCAAAATTTGACCAAGTGATGGCCTTCACATCCAATCAAACTTTGAAACGGCCTGTGGTGTTCGGTGGCCCTCCAAACGCGGCGGGGTTCGATCAGAACCCGGTGGAGACGAGGCCTCCGCGGCATAAGCAGGCGGCGACTCGACGCGGTGAGGCCCGGAGGCAAACGACAAAACGGGGCGGCTCAAACACGGCTGTAACTTTGCGACAGCGGCTCAAGGCGTCGCAGAGGTGCGATGGCGATTCCGAGCAGTGCGAGGACGAGGCCGCGAAGGCAAGGAGCGTCAGCGGTTTTTAGAAACGACGGCTCGCGGACAGCCACAGCAAGGGCGGCGGGTCATGGCAGGTTGAGGCAGAAGCGAAGAACGGTGATTCGGGGTCGGCCTGATGCGGACGCCGGGTTGATGCCGATAACAACGAGGAGCGGCAACGGCGATTTGGTGAAGCGTAATGATGAAAGCGGCTCGGTGGAAGCGAACCCGACCAAGGCAAGAGCTTCAGCCGTGGCCACGGGCGGCTCAAAGCAGGGACGCCTCGACCGCAGCAGAGACCACTCGGCGGCCGGGGCGACTCGTAGGCGAGGCAGTCCGTAGGCACAGTGGTTGTACTTTCTCCATGTGTGTACACCGGCTGTACTTCCTTGGAATTTTCTAGCAAGAAATGCTTAGTTGAGTGCTTTTCACGTGAACACTTGAAACGCCTCACGTGGAGGAGGCATAGGAATCCATCAGGTTTTGACTTTTCCATCATTCAGGCACCGTGACCACTTGATTCAAATGCATGCAATAGGTTGGTCTGAAGACCTCACGTGTGCTTTAAGTAAAACACTTGTCCTTATCCTGTTGTACGAGCAGATGATGCGCGCGATCCGTGTCAAGCGACTCGGCCGCTCAAACAAAACGAAACAGAAAAACTTGCTAGGGGTCTCTGTTTCCCACAATGACACCAAAAAAGACCGATCCGACTTTCCATTGAGGACCGCCCGGCGGGGGTGGCTCGAGGCCGGCTCAGCGAGGCAGCTCAACGCGGCGGCGGTGTAGCTGTGCCAGCCATGCGAGGCGGAGGCGCGAGGCCACAGCGACTGCGAGGCCGGGTAGTTCGACACCGGCCACGGCGGCTCGATGCGACGGGAAAACCGTGATGATGGCGACTGCTGTAAGTCCCTTTGGAGACATGGCGGCAATGGCCAGTGAGGCCGCGTGTGCCTAAGCAGGTGACGGGGCGAGACGAGACGAGACGGGCGAGGTCGAGTCCGTGACTTCCCTCTGCGGGCGGAGCTTCTCGCGGTGGCAACGAGGTGAGGTCGAATCCGAGATGGCAACCGAAGGCGAGGCGACTAGGAGGCGAGGTCAACCCCGAACCCAACTTGAAGAAGCGCTGGTAGAGGCGGGGCACGCGGCCGAGTCGCGGCGCGGCGGGGCGGCTCAAGGCGTGGCTTGGAAGGCGCAAGAGACGGGGCGGCTCAGGGCCGGCCCTAACAGAAGTAGTAGAGGCCATTGGAGGCAAACGGCAGCAGAAGCAGCTTGCTGGCACAGGCGAGACGAGGTGAAGCGCGTGCGGCGAGTCCGACGGAGGCAAAGCGCTGTGGATATTTGTCAGGTCCGGAACAATTCCTTTTTTCACGGAGTATGGGCTGCCTGATTTGCCCTTGTATGCCTGTACTTCTTCCGGTTTCAGATTCTCCTTAGCTGCCCTTTCCCTTTTTTTTATTGATCAACCGGGAGCAACCTCAGCTGGACACACATCTACCAGATCAAGTAGAACCAGGAACGGCCGGCGGATTTGCGACGGAGGCGGAGCGAAGTCAGCCGCGGTTGTGGTTGGTTTGGACGGATCCACATACGCGTCCTTTTTTTTAAACGGGCTGAACAACTTTTTACTAGTGCCTTCACACGTCACCGAACTATGGATGCTACAGCAACTCGGCGGAACAGCAAGGACTAGCGCAGCTGCGGCAACTCGGCGGAATCTATGGTCGGACGGATCGCTTGAACTCCAGTTGACCTCGGATTAGTAACGTGGCAGATAAATCACCTCGTGCGGAAGATCTCATCTCGGACTCGGCGGATTGAGACAACGCGACGGCGACACATACAACCCGGCTCTTTTTCATCCAGAAAATTGCGAGTCCTCGATCCCTAGAAGAGATCCCTCTAAGAACTCAACACCACCATGCGCAGGCCCCATGGTGGGCGCCAACTGTCGTGGAATTGTCACGGCAGATGTCCTTAATGTCAGGACTTAGTCGCGGGGCCAACGCATCTATGCGGTAGCTTGAAGGGGTTGGTCGAAATCGAGAGATGCATAGTGGATCATCACACAAGACGAGGATTTAGACAGCTTCGGTCCCGGAAAACATCATCCGGTAATAACCCTATGTGCTGTTTGTGGCTAGGTCTCATTATGATCATGAGGGAGTCGCCGTAAGCCGGCTCTCCTCTTTGTGTCTAGCCCTAGATATTGTTTCTTGTTGCTTGTCCCTATTTGAGGAGCCCTGCCCCTCCTTATATAAGTTGAAGGGGCGGCTTACATGTAGAGTCCTATTAGGATTAGAACTAACTTATTCTCTATTACAAGTCGGATACAAGTACGGGTCTTGCTTCCTCGTAAAGGAAATATTCCTCATGCCTTCTGTCTTAAGCCGGCCCATCATAATATGAGCCGGCCTACTGGGCCTTGGGCCTAGTCTTCTATGTGACCCGCCGTCGGGGTCATCTGTGAGTCGTCGGACCAGTGAGCTGCCAGACCCGTGAGTCGCCACATTCCTCATGCCTTCTGTCTTAAGCCGGCCCACCATAATATGAGCCGGCCTACTGGGCCTTGGGCCTAGTCTTCTATGTGACCCGCCGTCGGGGTCATCTGTGAGTCGTCGGACCAGTGAGCCGCCAGACCCGTGAGTCGCCAGTCCTCCGGCGGGTCATCGGTGAAGCGCCAAGTCCGGCCGGGTCATACTTCCGGCCGGGTCATACCGCGGGGTACATCCCCGACAAGAGACATCATAGATCACACCATATCTAGTAAAGTGCGATTACGATGTTCGGACACACCATTACGCTGTGGTGTTCCAGGTGGCATGAGTTGCGAAACTATTCCGGATTGTTTCAAATGAAGACCAAACTCGTAACTCAAATATTCTCTTCCACGATCAGATCATAGAAACTTTATTTTCTTGTTACGGTGATTTTCCACTTCACTCTAAAATTCTTTGAACTTTTCAAATGTTTCAGACTTATGTTTCATCAAGTAGATATACCCATATCTGCTCAAATCATCTGTGAAGATCAGAAAATAACGATACCTGTTGCGAGCCTCAACACTCATCGGATCACATAGATCAGTATGTATTATTTCCAATAAGTCAGTTGCTCGCTCCATTGTTTCGGAGAACGGAGTCTTAGTCATCTTGCCCATGAGGCATGGTTCGCAAGCATCAAGTGATTCCAAAAGCCCATCAGCATGGAGTTTCTTCATGCGCTTTACACCAATATGACCTAAACGGCAATGCCAAAAATAAGTTGCACTATCATTATTAACTTTGCATCTTTTGGCTTCAATATTATGAATATGTGTATCACTACGATCGAGATCCAATAAACCATTTTCATTGGGTGTATGACCATAGAAGGTTTTATTCATGTAAACAGAACAACAATTATTCTCTAACTTGAATGAATAACTGTATTGCAATAAACATGATCAAATCATATTCATGCTCAACACAAACACCAAATAATACTTATTTAGGTTCAACACTAATCCCGAAAGTATAGGGAGTGTGCGATGATCATCATATCAATCTTGGAACTACTTCCAACACACGTCGTCACTTCATCCTTAACTAGTTTCTGTTTATTCTGCAACTCCCGTTTCGAGTTACTACTCTTAGCAACTGAACCGGTATCAAATGCCGAGGGGTTGCTATAAACACCAGTAAAGTACACATCAATAATATGTATATCCAATATACCTTTGTTCACTATGCCATCCTTCTTATCCGCCAAGTATCTAGGGTAGTTCCACTTCCAGTGACCATTTCCTTTGCAGCAGAAGCACTCAGTTTCAGGCTTGGGTCTAGCTTTGGGCTTCTTCACGGGAGTGACAACTTGCTTGTCATTCTTATTGAAGTTTCCTTTCTATCCCTTTGCCCTTTTCTTGAAACTAGTGGTCTTGTCAACCATCAATACTTGATGCTCTTTCTTGATTTCTACCTTCATCGATTTCAGCATCACGAAGAGCTTGGGAATCGTTTATGTTATCCCTTGCATATTATAGTTCATCACGAAGTTCTAGTAACTTGGTGACAGTGACTAGAAAACTCTGTCAATCACTATCTTATCTGGAAGATTAACTCCCACTTGATTCAAGTGATTGTAGTACTCAGACAATCTGAGCATATGCTCACTAGCTGAGCTATTCTCCTCCATCTTGTAGGCAAAGTGTTTGTCAAAGGTCTCATACCTTTCGACATGGGCATGAATCTGAAATACCAATTTCAACTCTTAGAACATCTTATATGTTCCGTGGCATTCAAAATGTTTTTAAAGTCCTGGTTCTAAGCCGTAAAGCATGGTGTACTAAACTATCAAGTAGTCATCATACCAAGCTTTGCCAAACGTTCATAACGTCTGCATCTGCTCCTGCAATAGGTCTGTCACCTAGCGGTGCATCAAGGACATAATTCTTCTATGCAGCAATGAGGATAGTCCTCAGATCACGGATCCAATCTGCATCATTGCTACTAACATCTTTCAACTTTATTTTCTCGTTATAAACATATCAAAAATAAATGGGGAGCTACATCGCAAGCTATTGATCTACAACATAGATATGCAAATACTATCAGGACTAAGTTCATGATAAATTTAAGTTCAATTAATCATATTACTTAAGAACTCCCACTTAGATAGACATCCCTCTAATCATCTAAGTGATCACGTGATCCAAATCAACTAAACCATAACCGATCATCACGTGAAATGGAGTAGTTTTCAATGGTGAACATCACTATGTTGATCATATCTACTATATGATTCACGCTCGACCTTTCGGTCTCAGTGTTCCGAGGCCATATCTGCATATGCTAGGCTCGTCAAGTTTAACCCGAGTATTCTTCGTGTGCAAAAACTGGCTTGTGCCCGTTGTATAAGAATGTTGAGCTTATCACACCCAATCATCACGTGGTGTCTCGACACGATGATCTTTTGCAATGGCGCATACTCAGGGAGAACACTTGTACCTTGAAATTTTTAGTGAGAGATCATCTTATAATGCTACCGTCAATCAAAGCAGAATAAGATGCATAAAGGATAAACATCACATGCAATCAATATAAGTGATATGATATGGCCATCATCATCTTGTGCCTTTGATCTCCATCTCCAAAGCACCGTCATGATCACCATCGTCACCGGCGCGACACCTTGATCTCCATCGTAGCATCGTTATCGTCTCGCCAACTATTGCTTCTACGACTATCGCTACCACTTAGTGATAAAGTAAAGCAATTACATGTCAATTGCATTTCATACAATAAAGCGACAACCATATGGCTCCTGCCAGTTGCCGATAACTTCGTTACACAACATGATCATCTCATACAATAAAATATAGCATCATGCCTTGACCATATCACATCACGACATGCCCTGCAAAAACAAGTTAGACGTCCTCTACTTTGTTGTTGCAAGTTTTACGTGGCTGCTACGGGCTGAGCAAGAACCGTTCTTACCTACGCATCAAAATCACAACGATAGTTCGTCAAGTTAGTGCTGTTTTAACCTTCAACAAGGACCGGGTGTAGTCACACTCGGTTCAACTAAAGTTGGAGAAACTGACACCCGCCAGCCACCTGTGTGCAAAGCACGTCGGTAGAACCAGTCTCGCGTAAGCGTACGCGTAATGTCGGTCCGGGCCGCTTCATCCAACAATACCGCCGAACCAAAGTATGACATGCTGGTAAGCAGTATGACTTGTATCGCCCACAACTCACTTGTGTTCTACTCGTGCATATAACATCTACACATAAACCTAGCTCGGATGCCACTATTGGGGAACGTAGTAATTTCAAAAAAAATCCTACGCACACGCAAGATCATGGTGATGCATAGCAACGAGAGGGGAGAGTATGTCTATGTACCCTCGTAGACCGAAAGCGGAAGCGTTTATCAACACGGTTGATATAGTCGTACACCTTCATGATCCGTCCCGATCAAGTACTGAACGTACGGCACCTCCATGTTCAGCACACGTTCAGCTCGATGACGTCCTCGCCTTCTTGATCCAGCAAGAGGGGCGAAGTAGTAGATGAGTTCCGGCAACACGACGGCGTGGTGACGGCATTGGTGAAGAACAATCTCCGCAGGGCTTCGCCTAAGCACTACGAAAACTATTACGGAGGATAAACTAGAGGGGACGGGGTTGCCGACACACGGCTTGGTGTTTCTTGATGTGTCTTGGGTGCTAGCACTACCCCTCTATTTATATGTTGAGCCTTGGGGTTGAAACTTGGAGTAAAAGCCTCCACAAAGTCGGTTTCACCCGAAAGGAAAGAGTCCTTCTCGGACTCCAGGGCAAGACGCCGGGGTTCTCGGCGTCTGGACCCAGATGCGAGGGACCCTGGCATCTGGCCCCTGGACTCCGCAAAACTTCCTTTTGCGCTTTCCAAAAACCGTGTGGGCTTTCCCCTTTGGCCCAAATAAAGTGTTCTCGTACCCAAACATTTTGGGAAACATCCGGAACCCCTTCCGGAGACCAAACACTATTATCCCATATATCAAACTTTATCTCCGGACCATTCCGAAGTTCCTCGTCATGTCCGTGATCTTATCCGGAACTCCGAACAACATTCGGTTACCAACATACATAACTCATAAATACTATATCGTCAACGAACGTTAAGCGTGCGGACCCTACGGGTTCGAGAACTATGTAGACATGACCGAGACACTTCTCTGGTCAATAACCAATAGCGGAACTTGGATGCCCATATTGGCTCCTACATATTCTACGAAGATCTTTATCGGTTAAACCGCATAACAATATACGTTGTTCCCTTTGTCATCGGTATGTTACTTGCCCGAGATTCGATCATCGGTATCTCAATACCTAGTTCAATCTCGTC
This sequence comes from Triticum urartu, assembly GCF_003073215.2. Lineage (NCBI taxonomy): Eukaryota > Viridiplantae > Streptophyta > Magnoliopsida > Poales > Poaceae > Triticum > Triticum urartu. The sequence goes on from NC_053023.1 coordinate 187,892,185, forward strand.
ACCGGAAAGTCTCTTTACTCGTTCCGTACTGCATCATCCTGTAACTAACTCATTAGTCACATCGCTTATAAGGCTTGTAGTGATGTGCATTACTGAGAGGGCCCAGAGATACCTCTCCGACAATCGGAGTGACAAATCCTAATATCGATCTATGCCAACTCAACAAGTACCACCAGAGACACCTGTAGAGCACCTTTATAATGACCCAGTTACGTTGTGACGCAAAGTGTTCCTTCGATAATCGGGAGTTGCATAATCTCATAGTCATAGGAACATGTATAAGTCATGAAGAAAGCAATAGTAGTAAACTAAAACAAGCAAGTGCTAAGCTAACGGAATGGGTCAAATCAATCACATCATTCTCCTAATGATGTGGTCCCATTTATCAAATGACAACTCATGTCTATGGTTAGGAAACACAACCATCACTGATTCAATGAGCTAGTCAAGTAGAGGCAAACTAGTGACACTCTGTTTCTCTATGTATTCACACATGTACTAAGGTTCCGGTTAATACAATTCTAGCATGAATAATAAACATTTATCATGATATAAGTAAATATAAATAACAACTTTATTATTGCCTCTAGGGCATATTTCCTTCACATTCATGTTAAATAGGGCACCATCTAAATCCGTTGAGACGACACCATATGAACTGTGGTTTAGCAAGAAACCTAAGCTGTCGTTTCTTAAAGTTTGGGGCTGTGATGCTTATGTGAAAAAGTTTCAACTTGATAAGCTCGAACCCAAATCGGAGAAATGCGTCTTCGTAGGATACGCAAAGGAAACTGTTGGGTACACCTTCTATCACAGATCCGAAAGTAAGATATTCGTTGCTAAGAATGGACCCTTTCTAGAGAATAAGTTTCTCTCGAAAGAAGTGAGTGGGAGGAATGTAGAACCTGATGAGGTAATTGTACCTTCTCCCGAATTGGAAAGTAGGTCATCACAGAAATCAGTTCCAGTGATTCCTACACCAATTAGTGAGGAAGCTAATGATGATGATCATGAAACTTCAGATCAAGTTACTACCGAACCTCGTAGGTCAACTAGTGTATGGTCCGCACTAGAGTGGTACGATAATCCTGTCTTGAAGTCATGTTACTAGACCATGACGAACCTACGAACTATGAGGAAGTGATGATGAGCCCAGATTCCGCGAAATGGCTTGAGGCCATGAAATCTGAGATGGGATCCATGTATGAGAACAAAGTATGGACTTTGATTGACTTCCCGATGATCGGCGAGCCAATGAGAATAAATGGATCTTCAAGAGGAAGAGACGCTGATAGTAGTGTTACTATCTACAAAGCTCGAATTGTCGCAAAAAGTTTTTGACAAGTTCAAGGTGTTGACTACGATAAAATTTTATCACTCGTAGCTATGCTTAAGTCTATCTGAATCATGTTAGCAATTGCCACATTTTATGAAATCTGGCAAATGGATGTCAAAGCTGCATTCCTTAATGGATTTATTAAAGAAGAGTTGTATATGATGCAACCGGAAGGTTTTCTCAATCCTAAAGGTGCTAACAAAGTGTGCAAGCTCTAGCGATCCATCTATTGACTGGTGCAAGCATCTCGGAGTTGGAATATACGCTTTGATGAGTTGATCAAAGCATATAGTTTTATACAGACTTGCGATGAAGCCTGTATTTACAAGAAAGTGAGTGGGAGCACTACAGCCTTTCTGATAAGTATATGTGTATGACATATTGTTGATCGAAAATGATGTAGAATTTTCTGGAAAGCATAAAGGAGTATTTGAAAAGAGTTTTTTCAAATAAAGACCTCAGTAAAGCTACTTACATATTGGGCATCAAGATCTATAAAGATAGATCAAGACGCTTGATAAGACTTTCGACAAGGACATACCTTGCTAAGATTTTGAAAGAGTTCAAAATAGGATCAGTCAAAAAGGAGTTCTTGCCTGAGTTGTAAGGTATGAAGTTGAGTAAGACTCAAAACCTGACCACGGCAAAAGATAGAGAGAGAATGAAAGTCATTCCCTATGCCTCAGCCATAGGTTCTATAAAGTATGCCATGCTGTGTTGTGTACCTTGCCATGAGTTTGGAAAGGGGGTACGATAGTGATCCAGGAGTGGATCATTGGACAACAGTCAAAGTTATGCTTAGTTACCTAAGAGGACTAAGGAAATATTTCTCGGTTATGGAGGTGATAAAGAGTTTGTCGTAAAGAGTTACGTCGATGCAAGCTTTTACACCGGTCCGAATGACTCTAAGTCTCAATTTGGAAACATATTGAAAGTGAGAGCAATTAGATAGAGTAGCTCCATGAGAATTGTAGACATAGAATATTTGCAAAATACATACGACTCTGAATGTGACAGACCCATTGACTAAGCTTCTCTCACAAGCAAAACATGATCACACCTTATTACTCTTTGGGTGTTAATCACATAGCGATGTGAACTAGATTATTGACTCTAGTAAAACCCTTTGGGTATTAGTCACATGGCGATGTGAACTAATCACATGGTGATGTGAACTATTGGTGTTAAATCACATGGCGATGTGAACTAGATTATTGACTCTAGTGGAAGTGGGAGATTGAAGGAAATATGCCCTAGAGGCAATAATAAAGTTGTTATTTTATATTTCCTTATATCATGATAAATGTTTATTATTCATGCTAGAATTGTATTAACCGGAAACTTGATACATGTGCGGATACATAGACAAAACACCGTGTCCCTAGTATGCCTCTACTTGACTAGCTCGTTAATCAAAGATGGTTAAGTTTCATAACCATAGACATGTGTTGTCATTTGATGAACGGGATCACATCATTTGAGAATGATGTGATGAACAAGACCCATCCGTTAGCTTAGCATAATGATCGTTTAGTTTTTTGCTATTTCTTTCTTCGTGACTTATACATGTTCCAATGACTATGAGATTATGCAACTCCCGTATATCGGAAGAACACTTAGTGTGCTACCAAACGTCACAACATAACTAGGTTATTATAAAGATGCTCTACAGGTGTCTTCGATGGTGTTTGTTGGGTTGGCATAGATTGAGATTAGGATTTGTCACTCTGAGTATCGGAGAGGTATCTTTGGGCCCTCTCGGTAATGCACATCATAATAAGCCTTGCAAGCAATGTGACTAATGAGTTAGTTGCGGGGTGATGCATTACGGAACGAGTAAAGAGACTTGCCGGTAACGAGATTGAACTAGGTATGAAGATACCGATGATCGAATCTCGGGCAAGTAACATACCGATGACAAAGGGAATAACATATGTTGTCATAGCGGTTCGACCGATAAAGATCTTTATAGAATATGTAGGAGCCAATATAGGCATCCAGGTTCAGCTATTGGTTATTGACCAGAGAGGTGTCTCGGTCATGTCTACATAGTTCTCGAACCCGTAGGGTCTGCACGCTTAACGGTCGTTGACGATATAGTACTATATGAGTTACCTATGTTGGTGACCGAATGTTGTTCAGAGTCCTGGATGAGATCACGGACATGACGAGGAGCTCCGGTGGTCCAGAGGTAAAGATTCATATATTGGATGATATGATTAGGCCAAGGGGTCAGGCCCACAGGGCTATAAGTCGGTGCAAAAGAAAGTTTTGCGGAGGTCAGAGGCCAAACGCCGGAGACCCTGGTGTCTGGCCCTGGGCCAGACGCCGAGGCCCAAGGCGTGTGGGCCAGATGTCAAGGATTGTGGCATTTGGTCTTGGAGTCCGAGTGGGACTCTTGCCTTTCGGGCAAAATCGACTTTGAGGAGGCTTTTGCTCCAAGTTTCGACCCCAGGGCTCAACATATAAATAGAGGGGCAGGGCTAGCACCCAAGACACATCAAGAAACACCGAGCCGTGTGCCGGCAACCCCATCCCCTCTAGTTTATCCTCCGTCATAGTTTTCATAGTGCTTAGGCGAAGCCTTGCGGAGATTGTTCTTCACCAACACCGTCACCACGCCGTCGTGTTGTTGGAACTCATCTACTACTTTGCCCCTCTTGCTGGATCAAGAAGGCGATGACGTCATCGAGCTGAATGTGTGCTGAACGCAGAGGTGCCGTATGTTCGGTACTTGATTGGTACGGATCATGAAGGTGTACGACTACATCAACCGTATTGATAAACGCTCCCACTTTCGGTCTATGAGGGCACGTAGACACACTCTCCCCTCTCGTTGCTATGCATCTCCTAGATAGATCTTGCGTGATCGTAGGAAATTTTTGAATGGGCCATTTACATTTGTGCCCCTAACTGGAACCCACTACTCAGATTTGCCCCTAATTTCGAAGCATGCTCAAATTTTCCCCTCTTCCGTTAGTCCCACTTATAGAAATGCCCTTACGTGCCGTTACCGTTTGGTCAAAGGGCTTCGACCATTTTCTGGACATTCGTTGGACATTTTGCCCCTAACTCCATGTGCCACTTACATGTGGGACCCACTCTAAAAAAACAAAAGGCAAAACCTCATTCTCTCATCCCTTTGTTTGTACCACTTACATGTGGGGGCCAACCAAAAACATATGAAAAGTTAGACCAGTCTGGTCAAATTAGACTTTGAGGACCCACATGTCATTTTCTCTTAATAGTTTTTAACCGTTTTAGTTAGAAGAGGGCCCAGGAGTCAGTGGCCCACTTAAACAAGGGCGTGTTAGTCTTAACAAATTTTTAACCACGACCACTAAACTCTGGCGTGTGCTGAATGGACGGCGACGACGTGCGGGATGATGTCGGAGTGGCTCGGGGCTGCGGAGCAGGCCTGTGATTCTGCGGCCGCAAAGCCGAAGTCGACTGAGGTCGCTGGAGCGCGTAGGGTGGCCGGGAGAACATGCAACAGTGAGCTCAAGCGGCGGCGGCGGCGGGCGGCGCACGGCGCTCGAGGGTCAGAAGGTGCGAGGGATCTTCAAAAAGGCTCAAAGGAGCATATGCTCACCTGGAACATGACAGGGTAGTCAGGGACGACGGGGAGATACTACAACAGCATCGGCTCCGACCTCGGTGGCGGCTGCCGGAGCATGCAGTCATGGGACACGCACGACACAGGCTCAATACTCGAATCCCTCGCGCCAAGAGCATCCAATCGAGCTCATGCGCATTTCCCCTCAACCAATCTGGTGCTTATCCCTCTCCTTCCTAATCTCCGGCGATGAGCGCCGCCGGCCACCCAAGGTCGATGCCGTCGCTTCCGGCGTGGCTTCTCCAAATCCTCGTGCTAAGATCCCCTTCTAGAGCTTCTTCTTGCTTTGTGCTCATCAAATTTGTGTTTAGTAGGTTCCCAGGAGCTCCCCGCAACAACCGTCGCCGTCCACCACTGGACTCCGTCGGGGACTGGATGTAGTGGCCTCCTATGCGCCCAACTGGCGCGAGTCAGCGCACGATGGTGAGCGCAACACTACCACTCTAGCGAGCCTGTTACTGGCAGCTGCCGCATGCTGTTGGCGGCCGCCGCCGATGTTCCCAGCACGCCGGAGTTGAGAGAGAGACAGAGATGGAAGAGAGAGAATATAGTTTTTATTTTATTTTTTTGTTGGCCCCACATGTAAGTGGTACAAAAAGAGGGATGAGAGAAAGAGTTTTTTCCTTTTGTTTTTTAGAGTGGGTCCTGCATGTAAGTGGCACAAGGAGTTAGGGGCAAAATGTCCAACAAACGTCCAGAAAACGGTCAAAGCCCTTTGACCAAACGATAACGGCACGAAAGGGCATTTCTATAAGTGTGACTAACGGAAGAGGGGCAAATTTGAGCATGCTTCGAAATTAGGGGCAAATCTGAGTAGTGGGTTCCAGTTAGGGGCACAAATGTAAATGACCCTTTTTGAAATACTACGTTCCCCAACAGAAACCACCTTAAAACTATTCTTTTCGTTCGATCTATTCAAGAGTTCATACTAAAATAACACAAAGCTATTCTTTCCGTTTGATCTATCCTAGAGTTCATACTAAAATAACACCAAAGAAAATTCATATTCATAATACTCAATCCAACACAAAGAACTTCAAAGAGTGCCCCAAGATTTCTATCAGAGAAACAATGACAAGAACGTGCATCAACCCCTGTGCATAGATTACCCCAATGTCACCTCGGGAATCCGCGAGTTGAGTGCCAAAACATATATCAAGTGAATCAATACGATACCCAATTGTCACCATGAGTATTCAATGGCTAGACATATATCAAGTGTTCTCAAATCCTTAAAAGTATTCAATCTGATAACAACGAAATCTCAAAGGGTAAAACTCAATTCATCACAACAAGACAGAGAGGGGAAAACACCATATGATCTGACTATATTAACAAACCCTGCGATACATTAAGATCGTGACATCTCAAGAACACGAGAGAGAGAGAGAGATTAAACACATAGCTATTGGTACAAACCCTCAGCCCCGAGGGTGGACTACTCCCTCCTCATCGTGGTGGCCGCCGGGATGATGAAGATGGCCACCGGAGATGATTCCCCCCTTTGACAGGGTGCTGGAAAAAGGGGTCTAGATTGGTTTTCGGTGGCTACAGAGACCTGCGGCAGCGGAACTTTTGATCTAGGTTAACCCCGAGGGTTTCTGGAATTTTTGGGAATTTATAGGGTAAAGAGGGGGTGCGGGAGGCCACCGAGGTGGGCACAACCCACTTGGGCGCGCCCTGATGGGTTGTGCCCCCCTTGGGGCACCCACAGGTGCTTCTCTGGCCCGTCCTGGGTGTTTTGGTCCATGAAAAATCTCCAAAAAGTTTCACGGTGTTTGGACTCCGTTTGATATTGATTTCCTATGATGTAAAAAAAGCAAAAAAACAACAACTGGCACTGGGCACTGGGTCAATAGGTTAGTCCCAAAAAATGATATAAAGTTGCTATAAAATGATTGTAAAACATCCAAGAATGATAATATATTAGCATGAATACTTCATAAATTATAGATACGTTGGACACGTATCAATCTAGATCTACATTTCCACCAATTATTTTCTCCTCTAATTGGGAATAACCTTGTGGATCTAGATTTTGGAGTTCTCTGTTGTTCTCCTCTTTTGTTCTTCCAATCATATTCCTCCATAGCATTAGTTGTTGTGGTGGGATTTGGGAGAGAAGGACTTGGGCACTCCGTGTGCCCTTGCCATTGCATTTGGTGCATCGGTTTGAGTTCTTCACGGTGATACGTGGAAGTGAAAGTTTAGAAGCTTATTACTCTTGGGTGTACACGGTGACAGGCCAAAACGGTCTCTTATGATAAGCAAAGCGTTCTTGAGGTACACGAGAATTTCATCTAGTTATTTTCATCATGTTGGTTTAATTCGTGTTTGGTATTTTGATAATTTGATATGTGGGTGGACCGGTGCTTAGGTGCTGTTCTTACTTGAACAAACCTCCTACTTATGATTAACCCTCCCACAAGCATCCGCAACTACGAGAAAAGTATTAAGAATAAATTATAACCATAGCATTAAACTTTTGGATCCAATCAGTCCCTTACGGAATAGCGCATAAACTGGGGTTTAAGCTTCTGTCACTGTCGCAATCCATCATATAATTGCTACTCCACAATGCATTCCCTTAGGCCGAAATATGGTTAAGTGTCATGTAGTCGATGTTCACATGACACCCACTAAGGGAATCACAACATACATACTATCAAAATATCGAACACATATCTAGTTCACATGATTACTTGCAACATGATTTCTCCCGTGACCTCAAGAAGAAAGGTAACTACTCACAAATGATAAACACGCTCATGATCAGAGGAGTATTAAATAACATATTGGATCTGAACATATAATCTTCCACCAAATAAACCATATAGTAATCAACTACAAGATGTAATCAACACTACTAGTCATCCACAAGCACCAACCTATAGTTCTGGTAACAAGATTGAACAAAAGAGATGAACTAGGGTTTGAGGTGAGATGGTGATGTTGAAGATGTTGATGGAGATTGCCCTCCCCATGATGGGAGAGTTGTTGGTGATGATGATGATGACGATCTCCCCCTCCGGGAGGGAAGTTCCCCCGGCGGAATCGCTCCGCCGGAGGGTAAAAGTCTCCTGCCCAAGTTCCACCTCAAGACAGTGGCGCTCCGTCCCAAAAGTCTTCTCCTTATTTTTTTCTAGGTCAAAATGACTTATATACGAGAATATGGGCACCGGAGGTGGGCCTGGGTGAGCACAACCCACTAGTGCGTGCCTGGGCTGCCTGGCACGCCCAGGTGGGTTGTGCCCACCTGGTGGGCCCCTCTGGTAGTTATTTGCTCCAATAATTCTTAAATATTCCATAAAAAATCTCCGTGAAGTTTCATCTTGTTTGGAGTTGTGTAGAATAGGTATCCCGATGTAGCTTTTCTAGGTCCACATTTCCAGCTGCCGAAATTCTCCCTCTTGGTGTGTACCTTGCAAATTATGAGATAAAGGGCATTAGAATTACTCCGAAAAGCATTATTATGGATAAAAACATCATAAATAATAGTAAGAAAACATGATGTGAAATGGACGTATCAACTCCCCCAAGCTTAGACCTCGCTTGTCCTCAAGCGAAAACCGAAATCGAAAAACATGTCCAGATGCTTTGAGAGAGAGGTGTCGATAAAAACAAAATACGTACATAGAAGCATCATGTTGATTATTATAACAACAACAAAATTAAACATAGGACTTTTATCATAGAACTTTTATCATAGAACTTTTATCATATACTTCTCATGAATAAGTAATAGTTCATCACACAATCGAAGTATAAAGCAAAAACTCTATTAGAAACCAACAAACTATGTTCTCAGTCAACTTTGCAACTACAATTCATCATATTTTCAGGAAGGGTCATGTGTCGAGCCTTTAGGCAAGTCCACATACTCAACCATCATATAGTCTTCTATGATTGCTAGCACTCACCGCGTACACATGAGCAAAAAGTTTCAACCGGACACATAGAAAGATAGGGGCTTATGGTTTCGCCTCCCAACGTACTCACCTCAAGGGTGATGTCAACAATAATAACTCATGCCACCCATATTCAACTGGACATATGTGCCTAGATCTTTTATCACCACATGATGATTGCCAAAGGAGAAAAATAAAAGGAATAGAAAGAAAAACTTTGACTCTTGCATAAAAGTAAAAGATAGGCCCTTCGCAGAGGGAAGCAGAGGTTGCCATGCGCTTATTTGTTTGTATGCTCAATCCCTTAGTGGAAAAGAACGTCACGTTACATTGCCCCTTGTGATAGTGACCTTTATTATGGAGTTTGTTGCTTTTATTCTTCACCATCACAAGTTCGTGCAACGCTCAATTTTCTCTTACACTAAATGATCTCACATTTTTAGAAGCAATTTTTATTGCCTTTTTGCACCGATGACAACTTATTTGAGGGATCTTGCTCAATCCCTAGGTAGGTATGGTGGACTCTTGAAAATGAGATTTGGGTTTAAGGGTTTTTGGATGCACAAGTAGTATATCTACTTAGTGCTGTATTTTTGGCTATCTTATGTGGTGCCATCACCTACCATAGGATTAGTATATAATCTTTTCTTTCTTTATTTATTTCCTTTCTCTTTTTCTTTCTTTCTTTATGTCTTTTCTTTTATTTGTAATATGAAAGTAAAGAAAGCAAAAACTCAAACTAAACTTTTATTATATAACTTGCACACGATTACAAGGATAGATCACTAAGCAAACTCTCAAAGAAGAAAGGATCGAACTAACTTTTATTCATCTAAAGCAAAAGATCGAACTAAAATAAGTAAAAGCAAAAAGATAGTGGGATGATACGATACCGGGGCACCTCCCCTGTCGGGAATATACCCCGCGGTATGAACCGGCCGGAAATATGACCCGGCCGGACTTGGCGGCTCACCAGAGACCCGGCTGACACTTGGCGACTCACTGGAGACCCTCCCGAGCCTCGATGACCTATTAGTGACCCGGTGGGCGGGTCAAACGATCGACAAAGACCCAACGGCCCAGAAGGCGACTCATGGGAAGGCCGGCTTATGTTCTGGTGGGCCGGCTTAAGAGGAAAGGCATGCAGAATATTTTCCTTACAAGGAATCATGACCCGGACTTGTATCTGACTTGTGTTAGAAGATAGACTAGTCCTAATCCTATTGGGATTCCATATGTAACCCGCCCCTTCAACTTATATAAGGAGGGGCAGGGCACCCCAAGAGGGACAGGCTGAATAATCTTGAGGGCTAGACACAACTAGAGGAGAGCCAGTTTATGCGGTGACTCCCTCATGAGCATACAAAATACGACCTAGCCACAAATAACATGTAGGGTTATTACCTGATGATGTTTCTCAGGGCCCGAAACTGTCTAAATCTTGTCTCGTGTGTTAACCCGCCTCGACGATCTCCTCGCGTCTCTCGGTTCCGACCAACCCCTCTCAAGCTACTACGTAGATGCGTTGGCCTCATGACTAAGTCCTTTTCACGAGGACATCTGCCGTGACAAATCCACGATAGTTGGCACCCACCGTGGGGCCTGCGCATGGTGGTGTTCTTGGAGGGATCTCTTCAGGGATCAAGAAACTCGTGATGTGCTAGATGAAAAAGAGCCGGTACAGAAAGTCTCTGTGGCAAGCAGTCGGAACAACATACGAGATTGAGATTAAAAGAAATTAGGGTTTTGCGTTTTGTATGCCGCCGACGCAAGATGATGTGTCAAAACTGACGGGAGATTGGTTTCACCGAGTCCTGCAAGCTGTCCAATCAGTTTCCATTGAAACAGACAAAAAGTTTCTGATCCGCCGGATTATGCGTAAATTGCTAATGAGTTATTGCTACCTCTTGAGCACTGTGTTGGTTTTCCCTTGAAGAGGAAAGGGTGATGCAGCAAAGTAGCGTAAGTATTTCCCTCAGTTTTTGAGAACCAAGGTATCAATCCAGTAGGAGGCCACGCACGTGTCCCTCGCACCTACACAAACAAATAAATCCTCGCAACCAACGCGATAAGGGGTTGTCAATCCCTACACGGTCACTTACGAGAGTGAGATCTGATAGATATGATAAGATAATATTTTTGGTATTTTTTATGATAAAGATGCAAAGTAAAATAAAAGGCAATAAAAATAACTAAGTGTTGGAAGATCAATATCATGGAAAATAGACCCCGGGGCCATATGTTTCACTAGTGGCTTCTCTCAAGAGCATAAGTATTTACGGTGGGTGAACAAATTATTGTTGAGCAATTGATAGAATTGAGCATAGTTATGAGAATATCTAGGTATGATCATGTATATAGGCATCACGTCCGAGACAAGTAGACCGACTCCTCCCTGCATCTACTACTATTACTCCACACATCAACCGCTATCCAACATGCATCTAGAGTATTAAGTTCATAAGAACAGAGTAACGCTTTAAGCAAGATGACATGATGTAGAGGGATAAACTCATGCAATATGATATAAACCCCATCTTATTATCCTCGATGGCAACAATACAATACGTGCCTTACTGCCCCTACTGTCACTTGGAAAGGACACCGCAAGATTGAACCCAAAGCTAAGCACTTCTCCCATTGCAAGAGAGATCAATCTAGTAGGCCAAACCAAACTGATAATTCGAAGAGACTTGCAAAGATAACCAATCATACATAAAAGATTTCAGAGAAGATTCAAATATTGTTCATAGATAAACTTGATCATAAACCAACAATTCATCGGTCTCAACAAACACACCACAAAAGAAGATTACATCGAATAGATCTCCACAAGAGAGGGTGAGAACTTTGTATTGAGATCCAAAAAGAGAGAAGAAGCCATCTAGCTAATAACTATGGACCCGAAGGTCTAAAGTAAACTACTCACACTTCATCGGAGAGGCTATGGTGTTGATGTAGAAGCCCCCCGTGATCGATGCCCCCTCCTGCGGAGCTCCGGAAAAGGCCCCAAGATGGGATCTCGTGGATACAGAAAGTTACGGCGGTGGAATTAGGGTTTTGGCTCCGTATCTAGTAGTTTGGGGGTACGTAGTATATAGGAGGAAGGAGTACGTCGGTGGAGCAACAGGGGGCCCACGAGGGTGGAGGGCGCGCCCAGGGGGGTAGGCGCCCCCTACCTCGTGGCCTCCTGGTTGATGTCTTGACGTAGGGTCCAAGTCCTCTGGATCACGTTCGTTCCAAAAATCACGTTCCCGAAGGTTTCATTCCGTTTGGACTCCGTTTGATATTCTTTTTCTGCGAAACTCTGGAATAGGCAAAAAAACAGCAATTCTGGGTCGGGCCTCCGGTTAATAGGTTAGTCCCAAAAATAAAATAAAAGTGTATAATAAAGACCAATAATGTCCAAAACAGAATATAATATAGAATGGAACAATAAAAAATTATAGATACGTTGGAGACATATCAAGCACCCCCAAGCTTAATTCCTGCTCGTCCTCGAGTAGGTAAATGATAAAAATAGAATTTTTGATGTGGAATGCTACTTGGCATAATTTCAATGTAATTCTTCTTAATTGTGGTATGAATATTCAGATCCAAAGATTCAAGATAAAAGTTCAATATTGACATAAAAATAATAATACTTCAAGCATACTAACTAAGCAATTATGTCCTCTCAAAATAACATGGCCAAAGAAAGTTCATCCCTACAAAATCATATAGTTTAGTCATGCTCCATTTTCGTCACACAAGAATGCTCTCATCATGCACAACCCCGATGACAAGCCAAGCAATTGTTTCATACTTTAGTAACCTCAAACTTTTTCAATCTTCACGCAATACATGAGCGTGAGCCATGGATATAGCACTATGGGTGGAATAGAATATAATAATGGGGGTTATGTGGAGAGGACAAAAAAGGGAGAAAGTCTCACATCAACGAGGCTAATCAATGAGCTATGGAGATGCCCATCAATTGATGTTAATGCAAGGAGTAGGGATTGCCATGCAACGGATGCACTAGATCTATAAATATATGAAAGCTCAACAAAAAAACTAAGTGGGTGTGCATCCAACTTGCTTGCTCACGAAGACCTAGGGCATTTGAGGAAGCCCATTGTTGGAATATACAAGCCAAGTTCTATAATAAAAAGTTCCCACTAGTATATGAAAGTGACAAAATAAAAGACTCTCTATCATGAAGATTATGGTGCTACTTTGAAGCACAAGTGTGGTAAAAAGGATAGTAACATTGTCCCTTCTCTCTTTTTCTCTCATTTTTTTGGGACTTCTCTTTTTATGGCCTTTCTCTCTTTTTTTTTTCTCACTTGGGACAATGCTCTAGAAAATGATGATCATCACACTTCTATTTATTTACAACTCAATGATTACAACTCGATACTAGAACAAAGTATGACTCTATATGAATGCCTCCGGCGGTGTACCGGGATATGCAATGAACCAAGAGTGACATGTATGAAAGGATTATGAATGGTGGCTTTGCCACAAATACCATGTCAACTACATGATCATGCAAAGCAATATGACAATGATGAACGTGCCATGATAAATGGAATGGTGGAAAGTTGCATGGCAATATATCTCGGAATGGCTATGGGAATGCCATGATAGGTAGGTATGGTGGCTGTTTTGAGGAAGATATACGGAGGTTTATGTGTGAAAGAGCGTATCATATCACGGGGTTTGGATGCACCAGCGAAGTTTGCACCAACTCTCAATGTGAGAAAGGGCAATGCATGGTACCGAAGAGGCTAGCAATGATGGAAAGGTGAGAGTGCGTATAATCCATGGACTCAACATTAGTCATAAAGAACTCACATACTTATTGCAAAAATCTACAAGTCATCAAAAACCAAGCACTACGCGCATGCTCCTAGGGGGATAGATTGGTAGGAAAAGACCATCGCTCGTCCCCGACTGCCACTCATCAGGAGGACAATCAAAGAACACCTCATGTTTGAAATTTGTTACATAATGTTTACCATACGTGCATGCTACGGGACTTGCAAACTTCAACACAAGTATTTTTCAAATTCACAACTACTCAACTAGCACAACTTTGATATCACTACCTCCATGTCTCAAAACAATCATCAAGCATCAAACTTCTCTTTGTATTCAACACACTCATAAGAAAGTTTTTATTAGTCTTGAATACCTAGTATATTAGGATTATTTAACTAAATTACCATGCTATTTAATACTCTCAAAATAATCTAAGTTAAGCATGAGAGAATAATAGTTTCTATAAAACAAAACCACCACCGTGCTCTAAAAGATATAAGTGAAGTACTAGAGCAAAAACTATATAACTCAAAAGATATAAGTGAAGCACATAGAGTATTCTAATAATTTCCGAATCATGTGTGTCTCTCTCAAAAGGTGTGTACAGCAAGGATGATTGTGGTAAACTAAAAAGCAAAGACTCAAATCATACAAGACGCTCCAAGCAAAACACATATCATGTGGTGAATAAAAATATAGCTCCAAGTAAAGTTACTGATGGAAGTAGACGAAAGAGCGGATGCCTTCCGGGGAATCCCCAAGCTTTGGCTTTTAGGTGTCCTTAGATTATATTGGGGTGCCATGAGAATCCCCAAGCTTAGGCTCTTTCCACTCCTTGTTCCATAATCCATCAAATCTTTCACCCAAAACTTGAAAACTTCACAACACAAAACTTAACAGAAAATCTCGTGAGCTCCGTTAGCAAAGAAAAGAAAACACCACTTCAAGTTACTGTAATGAACTCATTCTTTATTTATATTGGTGTTAAACCTACTGTATTCCAACTTCTCTATGGTTTATAAACTATTTTACTAGCCATAGATTCATCAAAATAAGCAAACAACACACGAAAAACAGAATCTGTCAAAAACAGAACAGTCTGTAGTAATCTGTAACTAACGCAAGATCTGGAACCCCAAAAATTCTAAAATAAATTGTTGGACGTGACGAATTTATCTATTAATCATCTGAAAAATGAATTAACTAAATAGCACTTTCCAAATAAAAATGTCAGCAATTCTCGTGAGCGCTAAAGTTTCTGTTTTTTACAGCAAGATTAAAAAGACATTCCCCAAGTCTTCCCAACGGTTCTACTTGGCACAAACACTATTTAAACACAAAAAACACAACCAAAACAGAGGCTAGATAAATTATTTATTACTAAATAGGAGCAAAAATCAAGGAATAAAAATAAAATTGGGTTGCCTCCCAACAAGCGCTATCGTTTAACGCCCCTAGCGAGGCATAAAAAGCAAGGATAGATCTAGGTATCTTTAGTTGGTAGTTCTTTAATGAGACATCTATAACCTTTAGGAGTTTCTTTCCTTTTATCAATAATCAAACTTCTAGGCACAAGATCGAAAAAATCATTAGTAGCAAATGGTTCCTTAATGATAGTAAAAAGATTAGGATGAATACTTATAGATTTGGGATCCGCAGTTTCTTTGCTAGAGGATTCACCCTTATTTTTAGGAACATACATAAGCTTGGAAATTTTAGTTGGAGGACTTTGAGTATTCTTTACGGAAGAAAAAGCGGTTCCCAAGTTGGTAATGATACCCTCAAGTTTATCGATTCTAGTGGAATCATGATTTATTCTTTCATTAACTATACATTCCTTCTCTTTAATATTTTTCAAAGTTACTCCTACTTTAGATCCATATTGGGTAATTTGGTTGTGGATCTTTTTATCAAAATTTTCAATTAACTCAATGGTAGCAACTTTATTTTCAATAATTTCAAATTTTTGCATTACATGCTCCAAAGTTAACATAGTTCCATTAACCAAAAGAGGGGGTGAGCCAAACAAATCTATCAAGCATTATAGGAATCGAAAGTGTGGCTACCCAAGAAATTCCCTCCGGCAATGGTATCAAGGACATATCTGTGCCAAGGAATATCACCTACATAAAAATTGCGAAGAATAATAGAAGTAGATTGTTTCCTGGTAGATCTATTTTGAGCATTGCAAATTCTATACCAAGCGTCTTTTAGGTTTTCTCCTTCCCTTTGCTTAAAATTAAGAACTTCACTTTCGGGAGACAACGGAGAAGATAGGGGACTAGCCATAACGACAAGCAAACGAAAAAGAGGCGAACTGAAAAGAGAGGGCGAATAAAACGGCAAGGGTGAAGTGGGGGAGAGGAAAATGAGAGGCAAATTGCAAATAATGTAATGCGGGAGATAAGGGTTTGTGATGGGTACTTGGTGTGTTGACTTTTGTGTAGACCTCCCCGGAAATGGCGCTAGAAATCCTTCTTGCTACCTCTTGAGCACTGCGTTGGTTTTCCCTTGAAGAGGAAAGGGTGATGCAGCAAAGTAGCGTAAGTATTTCCCTCAGTTTTTGAGAACCAAGGTATCCATCCAGTAGGAGGCCATGCACGAGTCCTTCGCACCTACACAAACAAATAAATCCTCGCAACCAACGCGATAAGGGGTTGTCAATCCCTACACGGTCACTTACGAGAGTGAGATCTGATAGATATGATAAGATAATATTTTTGGTATTTTTTATGATAAAGATGCAAAGTAAAATAAAAGGCAATAAAAATAACTAAGTGTTGGAAGATTAATACGATGGAAAATAGACCCGGGGGCCATAGGTTTCACTAGTGGCTTCTCTCAAGAGCATAAGTATTTATGGTGGGTGAACAAATTACTGTTGAGCAATTGACAGAATTGAGCATAGTTATGAGAATATCTAGGCATGTATATAGGCATCACGTCCGAGACAAGTAGACCAACTCTTGCCTGCATCTACTACTATTACTCCACACATCGACCGCTATCCAGCATGCATCTAGAGTATTAAGTTCATAAAAACAGAGTAACGCTTTAAGAAAGATGACATGATGTAGAGGGATAAACTCATGCAATATGATATAAACCCCATCTTATTATCCTCGATGGCAACAATACAATACGTGCCTTGCTGCCCCTACTATCACTGGGAAAGGACACCGCAAAATTGAACCCAAAGCTAAGCACTTCTCCCATTGCAAGAAAGATCAATCTAGTAGGCCAAACCAAACTGATAATTCAAAGAGACTTGCAAAGATAACCAATCATACATAAAAGAATTCAGAGAAGATTCAAATATTGTTCATAGATAAACTTGATCATAAACCCATAATTCATCGGTCTCAACAAACACACCGCAAAAGAAGATTACATCAAATAGATCTCCACAAGAGAGGGGGAGAACTTTGTATTGAGATCAAAAAGAGAGAAGAAGCCATCTAGCTAATAACTATGGACCCGAAGGTCTAAAGTAAACTACTCACACTTCATCGGAGAGGCTATGGTGTTGATGTAGAAGCCCTCCGTGATCGATGCCCCCTCCGGCGGAGCTCCGGAAAAGACCCCAAGATGGGATCTCGTGGATATAGAAAGTTACGGCGGTGGAATTAGGGTTTTGGCTCCATATCTAGTAGTTTGGGGGTACGTAGGTATATATAGGAGGAAGGAGTATGTCGGTGGAGCAACAGGGGGCCCACGAGGGTGGAGGGCGCGCCCAGGGGGGTAGGCGCACCCCTACCTCGTGGCCTCCTGGTTGATGTAGGGTCCAAGTCCTTTGGATCACGTTCGTTCCGAAAATCACGTTCCCGAAGGTTTCATTCTGTTTGGACTCCGTTTGATATTCTTTTTCTGCGAAACTCTGAAATAGGCAAAAAACAACAATTTTGGGCTGGGCGTCCGGTTAATAGGTTTGTCCCAAAAATAATATAAAAGTGTATAATAAAGCCCAATAATGTCCAAAACAGAATATAATATAGCATGGAACAATCAAAAAATATAGATACATTGGAGACGTATCAGTTACATGCCTCCAGTCCCGAGGAAATCAGACGCATAACAACTGCTACTTCATGTCGTAAAGCATCGTCCAGCGAAGCTAATTCTTGTGCAAATCAATCAACAAGAAGATTACTAGTATGAGATGAATCAGAAAAAAATATTAAGAAGGAAGGGAAAGCCACATGCTTGGACTCCTCCGTCAACCCGCTTCATCAACCCGGATCCGAGCCGCTTTGCCTCTACTCGCCCGGCACCTCTGAGCCACTGCAATGGCTGCAGCCGCGACGTCCTCCTCCTCCAGCTGTGCCTCAAACCATCGGCCGCTTGGACGCTCCCCTCCTCCGACAGTGCCTTGAGCCACTGGTTGCCTCGAGCTGCCTTCGTGAGCCACCCCTGCCCCGGCCCCGCTGAGCTGCAACTGTGTTTGCTGTGCTATGCCACAACGTGAGCTGCCCGGCCACGCAGCCACCGCCGATCTATGTGGTCCGCCTCTATGCCATGGCTCGCCCTGTGCCGCTTTGAGCCACCACTGCTCGGCCTTGCTCCGAGCCACCCTCATGGCCGCGCCTCCACGGCCTCACCTGGGCCGCGGCGTTCCATATTCAGCCGCCCGCTACGAGCGGCCCGACCTCCTTTGCTTCGCTAAGGAACCACTTTGCCGCTACCTGAGCCACGGCCTTGTCCCACGACCGGCCTCCGGCCGTGACCTGAGCCGCCTGCCAGCGGGCTCCGAGCCCTTCCGGGTTGCCTCCGTTTTGCTCGTCCTCAAGCCAGCCTGTCCTCGGCAGAGGGCCGCTCGCGCTGGCCCTCGCTTTGCCTCCGCTGAGTTGGCGTACCACGTCAGGGAGCCGCCGCACTGTCACCTCTGCCTCGACCTGCCTCTGCTGTGCGTCGCTGCCGCGCCGAGTCACTGTTTCGTACTGCGCCGAGCTACTGACATCTATACGGTGTTGCAAGTCTCCAAGGATTAGGTACCTAGGCCAACAAGTGAAAGTTCAAATCGCCAAAGTGTCTATTTGTGCTTGCTGCTTGTTACATAAAGACCAAGTGGACAAGGACACCCGAGTTCGATGCGCTGCTCGGGAGGCATGACTCACTTAAAAACTGGATGGATGTGTGGTTATCTATTTGGACGTGAAGGCCATCATTTGGTAAAATTACTATGCAATCACTTCGTCCGAAAAATAAATCAGGTGATATCCGTCTAAGTTTGTTTTATTAGCACATATTGTTTTTGTCAATGAACAGTTTATCTTTGCCTTTGGTCTGCAATATTGTTTATGCAGGCCAATTGTTCACTACAAGAGCGATGGTCGTGTCATGGATGTATAGCTCACGCCACCATTATCATGCGCTAGCATCTGACCGTGGCATGATGCTCGACGAATATATGTGCAAACCGTTGTTTTTACGGCACAATTTACAATATGATGCAGTTAACTCGCCCGTCCGCGCGGCTTACCGCGCCTGCGATTGACTTGCCCATCCGCGCTGGCTTACAACGTCGCGGCCGGCTCACCTGTCTGCTCCCACGACCGACTCATCCGTGATTGATTTCAGCTTCACCGTGGTGATCATCAACTCTGCGGTGGATATCTTCTGGCCTAACATATCAGGTGAAATCCATCCAGTGTTTTTATATTACATAATTACTCTGGCTTGCAAAAAAAATTAAATGCAGGACAAATTGTCTACAACAAAAAAGACCTTTATGGCACTGGGTTGCTGAATGACTCATACCGGGAATATATAACAAATATTGCGAGGATCATCAACTCGTTTCAAGCTTCTGGTTTACATAAATTTCAACGTTCCGCTATTCAACTATATGCCGGTTTATGCCACGGTTAAATATGAAGAATCTCAAGCCAACTCCTCGAGTCGTCTTGAGACTCAGGGGCTACAATGACATGACTCGGCAGAATTGGCCGTTTACAGTGAATTCAAGAAATCCGGGTCATTGGAGGGAAATAACCCGGCCCCGGAGGCTACTGGTCTATTGGTGAAAATTTAAAGGCCGTCAGAAAATTTCCGGCTCAAAATGAAGAATTCCGGTTTAAAGTTCCGGCTCAAGGGAAATCTGTCTCACGAAGCTTTGAAGCTCTCAATATCCGGTTTAAAATTCCAGTTCAAAAAGAATCCATCTCTCGCAAGTTCGAGTTCTCAGGAAAAATTAAAGGTTGCCAAAGAGAACTTGTTGCCATGATGCGCGGTTCAAACATGGGTATCCTGCCTTATGGGCACATTTTATTATGGTCACTTAGGGGCTTCCTACTCACTGAGCATAGCTATGTTTACCCTATTGATCCGGCTTGTACGCCTTGATTACAAATAACATGGGGGCTTCCTGCTCACTGAGCATAGCTATGACTACCCTATTGATCCGTCTTGTACGCCTTGATTACAAAATACTTGGGGGCTTCTTGCTCGTTGAGCATAGCTGTGACTACCCTATTGATCCAGCTTGAACGCCATTTATACAACCCACTTGGGGGCTTGGTGCCCGGGTTAAAGGGACCAAAGAGAGTCTGTTGCAGAGCACAACTCAAACATAGGTACCCTCCCTTGATGGTTCAATATACATCACTTGGGGGCTCCCTGTTCATTGAACATAGATTTGATAACCCTTTTGATTGGCTTGAAACGCCAGGTGTACACACCAAAAAAATTTAGTTGATCCTGCCTTGTACGTCTGCCACTCCGCCCAGGTAATCCTGGAATGACCCGCCGAACTCTTGATTGTCAATCTTATTAGGACCCTAAAATTGTCAAGGTTAAAACGGTGGTTGGTCATGTGAGGCCCGGCTTATAGGGTTTGAATGAAGGATTAACTTAGTGGTTGTGCAGCCCATGAAAAGCACTTGATGTTTAGGCCTGGCCGCCTATGAAAGCCTTGATTTTTTGTTATTTGTTTTTGAACATTCTTTGAGTTCATATCTTTTTTGATATATGGTTTAAAAGTTGACTCAGGCCATATAACCTTGATTCTTATAACTCATGTTTGAGTATATCCTGAGTGCTGATAACCTGGCCTGGCTTTGGACGATAAGTCGCTAGTGTGCTTTGATTATGTGCTTGGAGTTCTGCGCTCTAAGTCTTTGGGATGTTACCCTTGCTGCATGTGGCATTATAAGCCGGCAGTATGAATAAATTGCACAGGGTGCTGCGCTCTAAATCTTTGGGCTATTACCCTTACTACATATGGCGTGGTAAGCCGGTAGTATGAACTGATTTCATAGGCCATGTAGCCTTGATTCTATGACTCATCATTGAGTATCTTTGGGTTTGATAAGCCGCCCTGGCTTTTGATGTTAAGTCGGCAGTATATTTTGGATTGCGCCGTTGGAATTATGTGCTTATAAATTTTTGGGATTGACACCCTCACTGGATGTGGCGATGTAAGCCGCAATTTGAGCCAATCTTCCAGGTATATTTTTAAATTGTTGGATGAATATGCGAGGTTTGATAACCCGCCCTGGTTTTGGACATTAAAGTCGCCAGCATATTTTGGATTGCACCATTGGAATCACGCTCTTATAAATCATTGGATTGTTACCTTCACTGGGTATGGCAATGTAAGCTAGTAGTATAAATCAATCCTACAGGTATGTTTTCCTGGTTATATGAATATGCGAGGTTTGATAACCCGCCCTGGCTTTTAACCTTAAGTTGCCAGTATGTTTAGGCTTGAATGGCCTTAATGCTAGTCTTTCCCATAATTTCATAAGACTATATTATGTTTGGGTTGTTACCCGCCCTGGCTTTTGACGTTAAGTCGCCAGGGCATATGTTGTTTAAACTCTATACAGGATTTGGAGAGCTATGATTTACATAAATGATTGAGTTCAAGCCCATCATCAAAAATTAAAATTGGTGTTTCAAAAGGGTTATCAATTATTGATTTTTACAAAGGCTACAAGCCGCCGGGTTACCAAAATCCCGGATTACAATGGATGTGCATTAAGTCGCCATCGGCCAAGAGCCGCTGAGTATTTAAATTCCGGATTTACTTGTCAACCGATAAGGTCACTGGTACGCGCCGGTGCTAAACAAACGGTTTTTAACTCCTTTCCGCGATGACATTTGGAACCGTCACCAATTGAGTGTGGGCGATAGGGGGGTCCTTCCCACACGACCCAGAAATCGCCGAGGATAGGCCCTCCTAGGACACAGGCTGGGGTCGTGTGCGATCGGGCGAGGCATCGTAACCCAATCACTTCTGTAGGTATGTACATCCCACACGGTAAACCGAGAAAATCATTTTCGTAGGTATGTACATCCCACACGGTGAATCCCAAAAAATCATTTCCGTAGGTATGTACATCCCACACGGTGAATCCAAGGAATACGTTTCCGTTCTTATGTACATCCCACACAGTCAATCCAGGGATAACGTTTCCGTTCTTATGTACATCCCACATAGTTTTATGTATACACTCGTGTGTGAAAGGTGTAACTATCACACACGCTCTGCCTTGGTTAACTGTTTTCTTTCATTAACTAC
Source organism: Triticum urartu (assembly GCF_003073215.2). Classification (NCBI taxonomy): domain Eukaryota; kingdom Viridiplantae; phylum Streptophyta; class Magnoliopsida; order Poales; family Poaceae; genus Triticum; species Triticum urartu. Next base: position 187,914,372 of record NC_053023.1, read on the forward strand.
ATCACACACGATTTGATGTAGAAAACTATGTGGCATTGGACTATCCATCACAATCGCTTTTACTGCCAGAACTGTTTGCAAAGTTCCATGACTGCCTGTTCTCTTTTTATTTTTACATGTAATTTATTATTCAAATTGGAAATTTTGAAATATGAATCGTGCAATTCAAATCCTCAACACAATGATTCAACAACAAATCCATAAATAAATTGCCAGTACAATATGTTCAGTAATTATAGGATTAGGCAACAATTAACTATGATGAACCACAATATTTAAAGGAGGTAAAGGTGAAGAGACAAGTGTAAATCATTTTGACTGCCGATGATGTTGAAGAAGCGGAATGCCCATAATGTGCCCTCCTACATGCCATAGGCACGAACCACTTTTGTCCAACCCCTTGTGACGATCGCCCACCCATCCTTCAGCGCCTTCAGGAAGACTTCTAGAGCATTATCATGGTAGAATGACTTATATACTTTAACCTTAGTTGCCTCCACTCCAGTCATGTAGTTTGCAAGGTAATCATTAGTAAATAGCTTCGAAAACCACTGAAAAGAGAAAAATATCAAATATTGAGGTCTAATAGAGTAACTTGTTGTGGGCAGGGGGGAAAGGCAACACATTACTTACCATCCTAAAGTTCACTGTTGTCTTCGACAAAGTGTAAATAAAGAGCTTAATTCCAATCACCCATTTCTTTCGCCTAACAATCTTTCTTAGTTTCCTCACTTGACACTTTTTCATGAATATCTCATTGCCCCATACGCAAAAGGGATCGAAGCGTGGATCGGTACCACTCATATATGTACCTACAAGCAACCAGTAAATGTTAGAAGCTAAACTGAGATTGCAAAAATGATGTAAATACAACTACCTATGTTCCTAAGTACAAGTATTTTTTTGAGATTTCAATATGAACTACATACGGATGTATATAGAATTATAGATATAGTTTAGATTAGAATCTAGATTCACTCATTTTGCTCCTTATGTAGTCTATATTGGAATCTCTAAAAATAATTATATTTAGGAATAGATGGTGTATAAGACATGGGATGCAGCTAACCTCGACGGCAAACAACAGGATCGCCCATTGTAGCCCTGTGTAAGTACATGGACAAGCATGTTAAGTACAACAGGGTTAGCATCCACCAAAAATAGCAAATGGGCAGCAACTGTTAATTGCAACAGGCTTAACAGACATTGAAGCCGATACTGATAAAAATGCAATGGGCATAGTTAAACATCATAAGGCAGGTGCTACCAGAGCAGAGAATGGCCCAGATGTCTATAAAAAGGTAGGGAAAGTAGCAAAAATGTGTTAGGCATGTTTACTAGAACATGCTTAATACATCGACCGTACAGAACATAGCCATTAATTGCAACTGGTATTGGTAAGATTGAACTGGTGAGTACATACTTGGTAAGTCCTAAGAGGTAGTTGCTAGGGCACTTCATCTTGGACAGAGCTCGCCCAAAGTTAGTGACGACGGAGGCGAGCTGTTCCTCTGGGTCAAAGCGTGGATCAGTGCCACTGACATGTGTAACTACAGGAAACCAGTAAATGGTAGAAGTTCAACTGCAATTGCACAAATTATGTGAAATACTGTAAGACATGGGATGCAGCTCACCTTGACGGCAAACAAAAGCATCGGCCGTTATGACCCTGCGTAAGTACATGGACATGCATGTTAAGCACAACTGGGTTAGCATCCAGTAAAAATAGCAAATGGGCAGCATCTCTAGTGATATCCTGAGTCATGTATTGTAAGTTTGTTGCTGGTATTGGTGAAATTGAGCTGGAGACGGTAATATTTGAACATCACACAGTGTGCAGTACTAAAATAAACAAGGCACGAACATGCTTAATAAATCAATTGTACAAATCATAGCCGTTGCAAGTGGTATTCGTAAGATTTAGCTGGTCAGATATTACCTGTTAAGTCCTGGGGAGTAGTTGCTGGGGGACTTCATCTGGGCCAAAGCCTGCACCATGTCGGCGGTGGCGGCGGAGGCGAGGTGTTCCTAGGGGTCAACACGCATAGCGGCCATCGCGCCATGGACCGCCATAAGCTCCTGGGGGGGGGGGGGGGGATTTGGAGGCATGAGGATGTTTCGCAGGCGCCATTTAAGCAATCAGGCCGGGGACGTGATAGAGATCGGTGGGTTACCTGACTGGATCCGAGCAGAACATAGATGTGGTTGAAGCTGTGGTTGCGGCGGTGGCGGTTTGAGATGCCGGTAGGGGAAGGCGCGAGGGAGGGGGAACTGAGGGGAAGGGGATGTGGTTGGCGGAATAAATTCTGAAATCGCACACGTAATGAAAATTTTGGTGCGAAACTTGAAACTTGGGCGGGGAGACACACAACGCAGACGAAGCGCGTAAAATACTCGTGTGCGAGAAAAAAGAAAGTTGGCAGATCCCATCTCCACACGTGTACTTGATTTTTTCGGTCAATGGTACGCCTGGTTACTTAGGAAACATCCAACAAGTAACTGACTTATGGGTCATTAACGCAAAAAACGCGGATGGGTACGGCATAGAAACCGTGTGTTTTATGATCTTCTAATGATTAACGCAAAAAAACGCACATGGGCACACATGCTAATCAACGCTCAAAGCCCTCAAAGGATGCTCTTACCGACATTGTACGTTAATACTACAAACTTAAAGTACTACGGGTAATTTGCTCTAATACTACAAACTTAAACTACTTCTCACATGCTGCCATCGGGGCATGCTGGCCAGACGCCGACGTTCTCCTTCCCGGCCTTGTAGGCGGCAACCCACCATGCTTCGATCTCCGCCAAGCTCTCCTCACCACGGCGTGCGGCCTCTTTTTTCTTGTGGCGGCGGTACTCTCTTTTCTTGACTGCTTCTGCCTTTTCCGCTCCTTTTGTGCGGCTTTGGCCGCCTCTAGATCCACCACCCATTCGGCCATGGCAGCCTCAAAGTCCGCCCATGTAACTGTCTGGCCGCCGGCAGCGATGAACTCGGCGCGACGAGATGCTGTTGCTTCCTTACCAAGTGTGCGGTCGCGGGCGGCGAGGAACGCGGCGCGGCGGGATGCCATCGCTTCCTTACTAGATACTGTCCGCCGCGGTGCCATGGACGATGCCTGGTGAGAGCTCTGGAACAGAGGGGCCGAGCAGCCGTACAATGCGGTGGTATTCAAGAGCTCAACAACAAACGACAACAGAAATTTGGCTTCCCTTACAATTTTGCCCGTTCATTATCGCACACGGTTCATCTCCGCCGCTTTCGGAAACAGTGTGCGCTAAGCCTATTATGTGTTGCGTTATGATTGGCCAGAACCCCGGCCATGTGGATCGCACGTGTGCACCATAGGATGTCCCGCGATCGAACGGCAAACCACATCCCTCACATCACACCCGTGCACCTGTAGCGGATTGGATTTATATGCGCTAAATGCCTAGAAAATGCACATAATCCCCTAAATATGGTAAATGAGCCCGGAAAAATGCCAAATTTGAACACGGTGATTTGCAGGGTGCATGTTCATCATAGATAAAAACTCCAGGGCAAAGAATGAAGAAAAATTGAATTCCCCTTCAATCTTGGGGATTTCCCTCTCGAAAGCATGGAACTTCATCGATGATGGTTCGATTTATGAAGGGCGTGCATGACGACATAAGCCAAGCCTTCTCAAATGTTTACCAGTGCATGGTGAGGTCATACCATGGCACCATGCCAGGCATCATGTTTTTAAGTATTTATTTCATTTTTTCTATAGTTGAAAACCCAACAAACAAACATTTGTGGTTGACTATTGCCACACATTTCATCGAAATATTTGTCCACTCCTTGTAAAAGGCATGAGAATTTGTGGTTTTCTAGGCCATTCTTGTGGACCCTTTCATGCACCGATTGTTTGAACTTGAATTATGCGCATTAATGCCTAGGAAATGCACATAATCCCCTAAATATGGCAAATGAACCCGGAAAAGTGCCAAATTTGAACACGGTGATTTATAGGTTGTATGTTCATCATAGAAAAAAACTCGTGGACAAAGGACAAAGGAAATTTGAACCCACCCTTCAATCTTGATGATTTCCCCCTTGAAACCATGAAACTTCCTCGATGATGGTTCGATTTATGAAAGGCGCGCATCACGACATAAGGAAAACATTCTCCAAATTTTACCAGGGCATGGTGAGGCTATACCATGGCACCACGCCAGGCGTCATGTTTTCTAACCATGTGTTTCATTTTTTGTATAGTTGTTAACCGAGTAAACGACGCGTTTATGGTTGACTATTGCCACACATTTCCTTGAAATATCTTCCCATTCCTTGTAAAAGGCATGAGAATGTACTAAAATAACATGAGCATGCTTTTCCAGACCGTTCTTGTGCACCTTTTCATGCACCAATTGTTTGAATTTGATTTATGTCCATTAATGCCTAGAAAATGCACATAATCCCCTAAATATGGTAAATGAGCCCGGGAAAATGTCAAATTTGAACACGTTGCATTTGAGGCGGTACGTTGATCATTGGAAAAAAACTGAATGACAAACTAGGATGGAAATTTGGATTCCCCTTCAATCTTGGGGATTTCCCTCTCGAAAGCATGGAACTTCCTCGGTGATGGTTCGATTTATGAAGGGCGTGCATGACGACATAAGCCAAACCTTCACAAATTTTTACCAGGGCATAGTGAGGTCATACCATGGCACCATGCCAGACGTCATGTTTTTTAAGCATTTATTTCATTTTTTCTATAGTTGAAAGCCCAACAAACAAACATTTGTGGTCGACTATTGCCACACATTTCATCAAAATATCTGTCCATTATTCCTTATAGAAGGCATGGGAATTTACTAAATGGCACGAGCATGGTTTTCCAGGCCGTTCTTGTGGACCCTTTCATGCACCGATTGTTTGAACTTGGATTATGTGCATTAATGCCTAGGAAATGCACATAATCCCCTAAATATGGCAAATGAACCCGGAAAAGAGCCAAATTTGAACACGGCGATTTGTAGGTTGTATCTTCATCATAGAAAAAAAACTCGTGGATAAAGGACAAAGGAAATTTGGATCCCCCTTCAATCTTGGTGATTTCCCCCTCGAAACCATGAAACTTCCTCGGTGATGATTCGTTTTATGAAAGGCGTGCATGACAACATTTTTACCAGGGCACGGTGAGGTCATACCATGGCACCACACCAAGCGTCATGTTTTGCATGCATGTATTCCATTTTTGTATAGTTGTTAACCCAATAAACGACGCGTTTACGGTTGACTATTGCCACACATTTCCTTGAAATATATGCCCATTCCTTGTAAAAGGCATGAGAATGTACTAAATAGCACGAGCATGGTTTTCCAGACCGTTCTTGTGCACCTTTTCATGCACCGATTATTCGAATTTGAATTATGTGCATAATTAATGCCTAAAAAATGCACACAATCCCCTAAATATGGTAAATGAGTTTGGAAAAACGTCAAATTTGAACACATTGCATTTGAGGTGGTATGTTGATCGTTGGAAAAAAACTGAATGACAAACTAGGACGGAAATTTGGATTCCCCTTCAATCTTGGTGATTTCCCTCTCGAAAGCATTGAACTTCCTCAGTGATGGTTCGATTTATGAAGGGCATGCATGACAACATAAATCAAACCTTCTCAGCTTTTAACCAGGGCGCGCTGAGGCCATACCATGGCACCACGCCAGCCGTCACATTTTTCAAGCACATATTTCATTGTTCTATAGTTGATAACCCAGTAAATGACGCGTTTGTGGTTGACTATTACCACACATTCCATTGAAATCTCTACCCATTCCTTGTAAAAGTCTTGAGAAATTACTAAATACCACGAGTATGGTTTTTCCAGACCATTCTTGTGCACCCTTTGATGCACCGATTGTTTGAATTTGAATTACGTGCATTAATGCCTACAAAATGCACATAATCCCCTAAATATTGTAAATGAACCCGAAAAAGTGTCAAATTTGAACACGGTGATTAGTAGGGTTTATGTTCATCGTAGAAAAAACTCATGGATGAAGGACAATGGAAATTTGGATTCCCATTCAATCTCGGTGATTTACTATCACACACGATTCATCTCCGTCGCCTCCGCGAACCGTGTGTGTTCACTCACACATGCAAAAGGAAAAAAGAAACCCTCACCCACTTCGTCCCCACTCACTCGCCGCAGACTCCTCCGCAACTCTCCACCCTAAGCTCTACGGCTGTTGGCGGCGGGTGTAGGTCGTGCTCCAAACCACACCAGATTTCACCCCTACCGCTTTCCGCCGCCTATCTGCACCGACATTCCAGACTCTAGTCGACTAGGGTTTTCTGCGGGATTCGGCCGGGGATTTTTCTCATGGAGAAGGTAATCAACTTAATTAGCAAAATATTCACTCATCTCTTATCACAGTCCGTCCCTCGCTGTTAATCAACTGACGGAAATCACCGTGGAATCATTTTTGTTCTAGCTGATTCGTGGGTCTTCATTCATGTGTCCACAGTGCAAGCACAAATCGGGCAACTGTGGTCATGGCCAGTCGGAAACTAAGTTCTATCTCACCATTCTATATGACTTCAGGGAGCGCTCGGTATGTTCAATCTCAACCTACCACGGCCGGCATGGCCTAAATTTGTGAACATATACCGTCTGTTGCTACATTATCTATATATTTGCATCAAATCTTTGTTACATTATATATTTTTAATTCTATATTTTTTTTACTTTGCTTTCTTCTATATATATGGATCTATTCTATCAGTTACTCCCATATTTGCATCTTGCTCTGTTATTTCAATATATCTAATTTACGATATTAATTTTCATTTCAAGCACTACATCCCTTGCTTTGCAAGAACAAGAGTAGAAGGAAATCTTGGGCTTTACTTTGATGATGACTCCCAGGATGTCATATTGACAACGCAACATGGATTTACAATGACGGCTAGCGTAAAACTTGATAAAGATGGTCACTCCTATTTTAATGCGGACCTTTGGAGAAAAATGTCTAAGTGTTATGAACTGAAAGCTGGCAATAAAACTCTAGTGCGTGCACCACAGCCTGGTCTAATTAACATGGATGTTTACTTCCCCAACGTCATCGGCCAATCAAAGTCTGATCGAGGTTAGTGTCCTTTCAACTTTCTCCATGCTGTCATACTATTTAAGCAACCAATTGTGATATCATATTTTCACTCTGTTTCTAGGCAGTAACAAATTTTATTTACCAATTTATGTGCACTATATATTCTTCTGCCATGTTCTGAATAAATAATACCTTTCCACCTTTTAAGCAGGATATGTTGGATGCATAGTGAACTATCTGTATGTTACTAAGCGTACCAAATTTCATTGGAAGGACTTGAAGCATGTCATAAACTTTGTTGATAATCTGACAGAGATAGCACAATGTATGAACGCTGTATTTTGGATGGGCTTAATTAGACCTATGGTGCACACACTGAACAAGACCAATTGTGTGCACAAAACACTGGTAAAAAGTCTTATTTTAATGTTGATGCTCATAAACTATATATATCTTCAACGATATGTTACAATTGTTTTTTATTCTACATGTCAACAGAAATTTCCCCTGTAGTAGTTCCTGGATCGATTTCCCTTCGTGGTCGAATTACACTTGTGCCTGCTAATAACGCCAAAGTGATTCCAAGGTACTGCATTTCCCGCAGAAATGGAACCATTCAAATTAACAAGTTCTCGCTTCTCGTGGCAATGCATCCATATTGGAAAATTGGAGACATTGTTCTACTCATGCTCTACCAAGGCACAGGAGGTCTCTTCCTTTTCATTGACGAGATGTCGAGTCGCCGTGATCAAGCTGCTTCCAGTGGATAGTTGTGGTTGTTGGCCCTCAGCCTCTTAAAATGTGCTAGATGTTACTATATATGTTAAGTATGTAGATATGGACCATATGTAGATATGGACCATATGGTTGTCAAAACCGTGTTACGAAGATCCTCCTTTTGTCGAATATGTAACCACTATATATATATGTTACTCAAATATTGTTACCCAAATTCATAAATTTTCATGGAAAGTATTAGTATCGTACACAGTTCATTGACTTTAAGCATGTGCCCGATGTCCAGAAGGCATTTGCATATTAATTGTCCATATTGCAAATTCACACACATGTTAACATAAGGAAACGTATGTGTAACATACTAATCATCGGACACGAGTACTCACAGATGCATCGTGTGCGATACTCGCCACCGTAAGCAACTAGTTTGCATTTTTCAAAGTTTTTTGTACACACAGAATCACACATGAAGTAACTGCATTGACCGTCTGTGTTGTAATTTCTTATCGCAAACAGTTTATCCGAGTCGGCTGTTTGCCACGTATCACACACATCTTGTTTACACGACTCATTTGTGTTCTTTTGGCTCATCGCAAACAGTTCATCCATGTGAACTGTATTCCGCGTATCACACACATCTTGTTAAGTTGATCCATTTCTGTTGTGTTCCCTAATTGAAAACAGTTCGTCTGAGTTAACCGTATGCCGTATATCGCACACACATTGATATGGCTGCCTTTTTCTGTTGTTCTACCTCATCGCAAACAGTTCGAATGGATTAACCGTGTGTCCTGGATCGCACACACATTGTTATGGCTGCCAGTTTTTGTTGTTCTGCCTCATCGCAGACAGTTTGAATGGATTAACCGTGTGTCCTGCATCGCACATGCAACTAAAATCTGAACCGTGTTTGATGGCTCCGCCATTGCAAACGTTTTGCACCTTTTTTGACGGTTTTTTACACCACCATTTGTGATTATCGCGTCGCACACAGTTTCGGCAAAGGGTCTCTGATCGTAGTGTCGCATTAGCAGTATCCCACAGTTGTGGGTATTCAAATCTTTAATAGCCAAATTTGGCGAGATTGTCATGATGATATTGAATGATTGAGGTTTTCATACCGGATTATATTATTCAAATCTTGAATAGCCAACATGGCTGGATTATTATTATGGTTATCAATAACCAGTATTATGATTGAGGTTTTCAAAGTCTCTTCAGCGCAATGACTATTATTTTATCAATGGATATGATTTATTCTACAATGGAAGGAATAGTCCCGAGTCGCTGCAAGCTTACGACCCGACACTTGGGGGCTACATTATTCAAGTTGAGATTACATCAAATATGCAAGTCCCATGTCACTGCCAGCATGCACCATGGCACTTAGGGGCTAATGCAAAGTTATTTTTTGTTCGTCTTATTAAAGACCCGACTCATCACATCGTAATGAGCCGGCCCTTGGGGACTACTAATTGCTCCTGTCAAAAATTCAAAGTACACAAGCCTTAATCCATTACATTGTATGGTCCATTGCTCAGTTGGTAGAGCACAAGGCTCTTAACCTTGTGGTCGTGGGTTCAAGCCCTATGATGGAGGCTACATCCTATGATGTTATTTTCAATTAAGTATATATAAAGTCCTAGCTTAGTATTGTTTTGCTGAGCTGGCCCTTGGGGGCTACATGTTGTTGTTCAAGTCTACATGATCATATCTACAAAGTCCTTGCTCATTATTGCATAATGACCCGGCCCTTGGGGGCTACACTGGTAGAAATTTTCATGAGCATAAGGCAATTACAAGTCCCAGGTTGCTGCAAGCATGACAACCCAGTACTTGGGGGCTATATATGTTGAATGTTCAGTTTTGACTAGTGATTGAGATGAACAATTTGGATTTCAAGGTTGCAAACATTTATATTGAAGCAAGTCTTAAGCTATTACTATGCTCCTTTCTTAAGACTTGGGGGCTACAAGTGATATGCATATAAGGGAGGTACGCTTTCAAGTTTGATGTTAACAACAATTATGATCCGGTACCATCAATATTTAAAAACTGGCAATTTTGGCAATGATAAACCGGCAAGGACTAAATCTTCAAGCCGGCTGAATATCAGTTGAATATTTCAAGACCAATATTTTTGACAAGTCACAGCATTGAAGGCTGACTCAAACGAATTATTCTTCACAACATTTTTTTTGTGAGAAACCAATGTCAGCAAATTGATTATGAGGCTGACCTATTGGCCCAGATTTTCTAGAAGAAGGAAATGACAAGGACTTAAGGATGATCAGGTGCCGGCTTACAAGAATATTTAACCCAGAGCACAACCTGTCAAATTTGTTCTTGTGTTTATGTTGTAGGATCAGTTTAACATGGATAAATCCAAATTAAACCGGGGGCTAATGTCGGGGATATACCCCACGGTATGAACCGGTCGGAAATATGACCCGGCCGGACTTGGCGGCTCGCCAGAGACTCGACTGACACTTGGCGACTCACTTGAGACCCACCCGAGCCTCGGCGACCTATTAGTGACCCGGCGGGTGGGTCAAACGATCGACAAAGACCCAACGGCCCAGAAGGCGACTCGTGGGAAGGCCGGCTTATGTTCTGGTGGGCCTGCTTAAGAGGAAAGGCATGAGGAATATTTTCCTTACAAGGAATCAAGACCCGGACTTGTATCCGGCTTGTGTTAGAAGATAGACTAATCCTAATCCTATTGGGATTCCATATGTAACCCGCCCCTTCAACTTATATAAGGAGGGGCAGGGTACCCCAAGAGGGACACGCTGAATAATCTCGAGGGCTAGACACAACTAGAGGAGAGCCAGTTTATGCGGCAACTCCCTCATGAGCATACGAGATACGACCTAGCCACAAACAGCATATAGGGTTATTACCGGATGATGTTTCCCGGGGTCGAAGCTGTCTAAATCTTGTCTCATGTGTTAACCCGCCTCGACGATCTCCTCGCGCATCTCGGTTTCGACCAACCCCTCTCAAGCTACTATGTAGATGCGTTGGCCTCGCGACTAAGTCCTTTTCACGAGGACATCTGCCGTGACAAATCCACGACATCCCCCAAGGTTGGCTAAAGCCAAGGGGAGTGGCCATACCCGATACTTAATTCTCCTTTGGTGGTGAAGAAGGTGATGTTGGTGAAGAAGAAGAGATCTTGTCCTCGGATTTCCATGGCGATGGTCCACCATCATAAGAGGAGGAGTGAGTCTCATGGGTCCTGCAACTAGCAGCCAAACTCATACCTTTAAACCTCGCCTCATATTCAAAGACTTGGTTTTGAAGATCATAGATCTGGCTTTAGAGAAAGTTGATTTGCTCGTTGAGGGTGAAGATGACGTCCTTCATGGGCTTGCCATCCACCTTGAGATCACGGGAAAGGTCCGTGATAATGAGGTGATTGGCAATGAGCCCATGCTCCACCATCCCCTTACACCGGAAGACTTCCTGCTCCATGGCTTCAAGCCTGGCCTCCATGGTTCCCGTGCCCTTGGGACCTTGCTCATCGCGGATGTACAACGCCCCCTCATGCATCTAGATGGTTTGAGGGTGCTGCACCACCTCCCGCAGATATGGGTTGATGACATTCTTGAAGAACCTGTCCTTGGAGGTACTTGAAGAGGCCATGGTAGATGGGATCTGACAAAAAACAGCAAGAACAGATAACAGAGGATTTCTCCACGGTGATCAACAGGTTCGGGAAGTATGTATAGATTTTTTATCTTGGAGGACAAGCATATGGTAGAAAAACGGAGTTCGGAAGGTGTCCCAGGTGGGCACAACCCACCTGGGCGCGCGCCCTGGTGTCTTGTGCCCACCAGGGGACGCTTCCTGGAAGTTTCTTTATTTCCAAAATTTCTAAGTATTCCAAAACTGATAAAAATAGTTTTGCATATTTTTCGGAGTCCGTTTACTTACCGTATCACGTACCTCCTTATTTTCACGATTCTGGAGTGTTTCGGAAGGACTCTTTTATATGTTCTTTCGGTGTCAAAGTTTGGATAATATTACTTTCAACATCAATGGGCGTACTTGAGATATAATGTTTTATTTGTTGCCCATTGACAACCTTCGGGTTAGTACCTTCGGAATTATTTATTTTGATGGCTCCAGACCGGTAAACCTCCTCAATAACATAGGGGCCTTCCCATTTTGAGAGGAGTTTTCCTGCAAAGAATCTAAAACGAGATTTGTACAAAAGAACATATTCTCCGACTTTAAACTCACGCTTTTGGATTCTTTTGTCATGCCATCTTTTAACTTTTTCTTTGAATAATTTTGCATTTTCATAAGCTTGGGTTCTCCATTCATCTAGAGAGCTAATATCAAATAACCTCTTTTCACCAGCAAGTTTGAAGTCATAATTGAGTTCTTTTATTGCCCAAAATGCTTTATGTTCTAACTCAAGAGGAAAATGAAAATCTTTTCCATAAACCATTTTATAAGGAGGCATACCCATATGATTTTTATATGTTGTTCTATAAGCCCAAAGTGCATCATCTAATTTCTTAGACCAATTCTTGCTGGACCTATTGACAGTCTTTTGCAAAATTAATTTTATTTCTCTATTGCTATGTTCAACTTGACCACTAGACTGAGGGTGATATGGTGATGCAATTCTATGGCTAACATCATACTTGGCAAGCATTTTACGGAAAGCACCATGGATAAAGTGTGAACCACCATTAGTCATTAAATATCTAGGGACTCCAAACCTTGGGAAAATAACTTCCTTAAGCATTTTAATAGAGGTGTTGTAATCAGAACTACTGGTTGGAATAGCTTCTACCCAGTTAGTAACATAATCAACAACAACCAAAATATGCGTATACCCATTAGAGGAAGGAAATGGTCCCATGTAATCAAATCCCCAAACATCAAATGGTTCAACAGCAAGTGAATAATTCATAGGCATTTCTTGGCGCTTACCGATATTACCTATTCTTTGACATTCATCACAAGATAAGAATAACTTACGGGCATCCTTGAAGAGAGTAGGCTAATAAAATCCAGAATAATACTTTATGAGCAGTTCTATCTCCAGCATGATGCCCTCCATAGGCTTCGGAGTGACATTTTCATAGGATTTGTCCCTGTTCATGCTCAAGTACACAATGTCTAATAATACCATCTACTCCTTTATAAAGGTGTGGGTCATCCTAAAAGTAATGTCTTCAATCATAGAAGAAGTTTTTCTTTTGTTGGTATGTAAAGCTAGGTGGTAAATATTTAGCAACAATGTAATTAGCATAGTCAGCATACTAAGGAGTACTATGAGCAACATTTATTGCAGCTAACTGCTCATCAAGAAAACTATCATCAATAGGTAGTGGGTCATCAAGCACATTTTCAAGCCTAGATAAATTATCAGCTACTGGGTTCTCAGCTCCTTTTCTATCAATGATATGAAAACCAAATTCTTGTAACAAGAGAACCCATCGAATAAGTCTAGGTTTAGCATCTTTCTTTTCCGTAATATATTTAATAGCAGCATGGTCTCTGTTAACAGTTACTTTGGAATCAACAATATAAGGTCTAAACTTATCACAAGCAAACACCACTACTAAGAATTCTTTTTCAGTAGTAGCATAATTTCTTTGAGCACTGTCTAGAGTTTTACTAGCATAATGAATTACATTAAGTTTCTTATCAACTCTTTGTCCTAGAACAACACCAACAGCATAATCACTAGCATCACACATAATTTGAAAAGGCAAGTTCCAATCAGGTGGTTGAACAATAGGTGCAGATATTAAAGCTTTCTTAAGTGTTTCAAATGCTTCTAAACAATCATCATCAAAAACAAAAGGAATATCCTTTTGCAAGAGACTAGTGAGAGGCCTAGAAATTTTAGAAAAGTCTTTGATAAATCTCCTATAGAAACCAACATGACCTAGGAAACTATGAATACCTTTTATATATTTAGGACATGGCATTTTATTAATTGCCTCAACCTTAGCCTTGTCCACTTCAATACCTCTTTCAGAAATTTTATGACCCAAGACAATGCCTTCATTAACCATAAAGTGGCACTTCTCCCAATTCAAGACAAGATTTGTTTGTTCACATCTCTACAAAACTCGATGAAGATTGCTTAAGCAATCATCAAAAGACTTCCCATAAACAGAAAAGTCATCCATGAAAACCTCAACAATCTTTTCAAAAAAGTTAGAGAATATAGTAGTCATACATCTTTGAAAGGTAGAAGGTGTGAGGGAGTCCTGGATTAGGGGGTGTTCGGGTAGCCGGACTATACCTTCAGCCGGACTCCTGGACTATGAAGATACAAGATTGAAGACTTCGTCCCATGTCCGGATGGAACTTTCCTTGGCGTGGAAGGCAAGCTTGGTGATGCGGATATTCAAGATCTCCTACCATTGTAACTGACTCTATGTAACCCTAACCCTATCCGGTGTCTATATAAATCGGAGGGTTGTAGTCCGTAGGCAATCAACTCCATACACAACAATCATACCATAGGCTAGCTTCTAGGGTTTAGGCTCCTTGATCTCGTGGTTGATCTACTCTTGTACTACCCATATCATCAATATTAATCAAGCAGGAGTAGGGTTTTACCTCCATCGAGAGGGCCCGAACCTGGGTAAAAAACATCGTGTTCCTTGCCTCCTGTTACCATCCGGCCTAGACGCACAGTTCGGGACCCCCTACCCGAGATCCGCCGGTTTTGACACCGATATTGGTGCTTTCATTGAGAGTTCCTCTGTGTCGTCGCCTTTAGGCCCGATGGCTCCTTTGATCATCAACAACGATACGGTCCAGGGTGAGACTTTTCTCCCCGGACAGATCTTCGTCTTCGGCGGCTTCGCTCTGCGGGCCAATTCGCTCGGCCACCTGGAGCAGATCGAAAACTACGCCCCTGGCCACCGAGTCAGGTTTGGAAGCTTAAACTACACGGCCGACATCCGCGGAGACCTGATCTTCGACGGGTTCGAGCCACGGCCAAGCGCGCCGCACTATCTCGAGGGGCATGATCTAGCTCTGCCTCCAGACAGTGTCCTAGAGGCCGCACACGCATCGGTTCCGACCCCTAACTTGGAGCCTATTGCGCCAATCGAGGATGAGCGGTTGGACGTCACCTCAGGGGCTGCGATCCCAAAAGCGATCGAGCCGAACGCTAGCCCCGCACTCTGCATGACCCGTGACTCCGAGGATCCGGACTCCTCCCCGGACTCCGAACCCCCCGCGCCCCTGCCAATCGAATCCGATTGGGCGCCGATAATGGAGTTCACCGCCACAGACATCTTTCAGCATTCGCCTTTTGGCGACATCCTAAATCCTCTTAAGTCTCTCTCTTTATCAGGAGAGCCCTGGCCAGACTACGGTCAGCGAGGATGGGATACAGACAATGAAGAAATTCAAAGCCCACCCACCACCCACTTTGTAGCCACTGTCGACGATCTAACTGACATGCTTGACTTCAGCTCCGAAGACATCAACGGCATGGACGATGATGTAGGAGACGAACAGGAACCAGCACCTGTAGGGCGCTGGAAGGCCACCTCGTCATATGACATATATATGGTGGATACTCCAAAAGATGGAGATGGCGATGGAATAGTGGGGGATGACGCCCCCAAAAAACAGCCAAAGCGCCAGCGTCAGCGGCGCCGCTCTAAATCCCGCCAAAGCAAAAACGGTGATTCCGGCATGGGAGATAATACTACCCTGGATAGCGCCGAAGAACACCCACCTCAGCAAGATTCAGCACTGGAAGATGGAGAAGCCAGCCCTCATGAGAGAGCGGCAGACCGAGAGGTCGAGGATGATAACTATACGCCTCCCTCCGAAGACGAGGCAAGCCTCGATGACGACGAATTCGTCATACCATCAGACCCCGCCGAACAAGAGCGTTTTAAACGCAGGCTTTTAGCCACGGCAATCAGCCTCAAGAAAAAGCAACAACAGCTTAGAGCTGCCCAAGATTTGCTAGCTGACAGATGGACTGAAGTCCTTGCGGCCGAAGAGTATGAACTCGAACGCCCCTCCAAGAGTTACCCGAAGCGCAGGCCGCTATCCTGATTAGAGGAGGAAGCACCTACATCACCAATGCATGACATGGCAGACCGGCCACCTCGCGGCCGCGACAGAGAGGCCTCTCGGCCCTCCACCCAAGCCATGCCCCGACGCCGCTCAACTAAGGCACGGGAAAATGCGCCCGACCTGCGAGACATACTGGAAGATAAGGCAAGACAAACAAGATCGATCTACGGATCGCGCAGGCGCCCTACGGCATGTGACAATGATCTTCATGCCGGATACAACAAATCCGGCCGGGCCGAACACAACAGACATAGCTCTTCCGAGCTGCGTCGTGATATAGCCCAGTACAGAGGCGCCGCACACCCGCTATGCTTCACGAATGAAGTAATGGATCATAAAATCCCAGAGGGTTTCAAACCCGTAAACATCGAATCATACAATGGCACGACAGATCCGGCGGTATATATCGAGGATTATCTCCTTCACATCCACATGGCACGCGGCGATGATCTACACGCCATCAAATACCTCCCGCTCAAACTTAAAGGACCGGCCTGACATTGGCTTAAAAGCTTGCCAACAGACTCAATCGGTTCTTGGGAGGACCTGGAAGCCGCATTCCTCGACAACTTCCAGGGCACTTACGTGCGACCGCCGGATGCCGACGACTTAAGCCACATAATTCAGCAGCCAGAGGAATCGGCCAGACAATTCTGGACATGGTTCCTAACAAAGAAAAACCAGATAGTCGACTGTCCGGACGCAGAGGCCCTAGCAGCCTTCAAGCATAACATCCGCGACGAGTGGCTTGCCTGGCACCTGGGACAAGAAAAGCCGAAATCCATGGCAGCCCTCACGACACTCATGACCCGCTTTTGCACGGGAGAAGACAGCTGGCTAGCTCGCAGTAACAACTTATCAAAGAACCCTGGTAATTCGGATACCAAGGACAAAAGTGGCAGGACACGTCGGAATAAGCAAAAACGCCGCGTTAACAGCGATGGCAATGAAGACACGGCAGTCAATGCCGGATTCAAAGGCTATAAATCCGGTCAGCGGAAAAAGCCATTCAAAAAGAATACTCAGGGCCCGTCCAGTTTGGACCGAATACTCGATCGCTTGTGCCAGATACATGGCACCCCCGAAAGGCCAGCCAATCACACTAACAGGGATTGTTGGGTGTTCAAGCAGGCAGGCAAGTTAAGGGCCGAAAACAGAGAGAAGGGGCTGCACAGCGATGACGAGGAGCCCAAGCCGCTGAACAACAATGGACAGAAGGGCTTTCCCCCACAAGTGCGGACGGTGAACATGATATACGCAACCCACATTCCCAAGCGGGAGCGGAAGCGTGCGCTACGAGACGTATACGCGATAGAGCCAGTCGCCCCAAAGTTCAACCCATGGTCCTCCTGCCCGATCACTTTTGATCGAAGGGACCATCCCACTAGCATCCGTCATGGCGGCTTCGCCGCATTGGTTCTCGACCCAATCATCGACGGATTTCATCTCACAAGAGTACTCATGGACGGCGGCAGTAGCCTAAATCTGCTTTATCAGGATACAGTGCGGAAAATGGGCATAGATCCCTCAAGGATTAAGCCCACAAGAATGACCTTTAAAGGCGTTATACCAGGTGTAGAAGCCAATTGTACAGGCTCAGTAACACTTGACGTGGTCTTCGGATCCCCGGACAATTTCCGAAGCGAAGAGTTAATCTTCGATATAGTCCCGTTTCGCAGTGGCTATCACGCCCTGCTCGGACGAACCGCATTCGCAAAGTTCAATGCGGTGCCGCACTACGCATATCTCAAGCTCAAGATGTCAGGCCCTCGAGGAGTAATTACGGTCAACAGAAACACCGAATGCTCCCTCCGTACGGAGGAGCATACGGCGGCTCTCGCAGCGGAGGTACAAAGTAGCCTTCTCAGGCAATTCTCCAGTCCGGCCATTAAAAAGCCAGACACTGCCAAGCGCGCCCGGAGTAACCCACAGCAGGACCGCCCGACACACTCTGAGCAAGCGTAGCAATGCGGCCCCAACCCCAGCTTTCGTGACATAGCGAAACCAGTACCTCGCGTACATAACTACGCCCTTGAAATACCATGGGCACAGGGGAAGGATCACAATAACGGCACGCCCAGAATACGGCTTAAAACGTACTAGGGGCTGCCGGATTCTTTTTTTAATTTTTTCTTACTTTCAGGACTCCATACTTCGGACGACCTGTTCGGCAATTCGACTGCCGCACAAACGATGCAAGATCCAGGGAGGCAGACAAGACATGCCGCATTATGGAACTCCCAGGTGGTCTCTGTTACGAGCGGTATACCTGTTTTAAATACAATTCCGCGGCCTACCCCTGGTCAGGACATACTGAATAGTCCAATATATTTTGCTTACCGCACTATTTGTATTGTTCGGCTTTGATAAATTGCCTCTCCGCCCTTAAAGTCTCATCTAGTGACGCGCCACTCGCGCTCATTAAACCTGGGGGCTTCTTTAAACAGAAGCTTATTTATATGGGCTTCACGCCCAACACATGCGTCAAACTTCCGCATGTACCTTTTTCTTCACCATTATATGCATCGATATGACTTAAGTTTTGGCCAAGCTGGGTTGCCTGGCTCCTGTGCTTACCCCTACGTTCCCGATTGTTCGGCTAGGAGGTAAAGGGAGCACCTCTGCGATTGTTACTGCCGGGTCAGCCGGATGTGTACCTCAGACTGGGTGAAGCCGAAAGCTAGCATTCTTAAGGGAATATTCGGTCGGTGAGATAAAAGATGATCTTTTTACTCATTTTATGTGCCCCCAGATGCTTTTTTCTGCGTATTTTTACACAGTCCGGACATGCACTTTAGGGCATGCCTCCCAGCGAAAGGAACCCCTAACGGAACTATTCTCTCTGGAAGATGTTTCTTACTAACCATGTAATATAACATAACTTGTTGGGCACTTGTCTGATAAAGCACTAATGACCCCTACGCCTGGTCTCCACGCATACCACGGTTCTTATATAACCGCTATGGTATTCGGACACACTCCGGACCATCAGGTCCCGAGGTTGAAGCGAAAAGGTCGGCAACGACAAACGATCTACAATCCGGCTAGAAGGCATTACACATGTCAATTCAAAATTACATAGTCATTTTGACTGATTGTATTCCTCTTCTATACCATCTAACAGGTTGTCTAATTTATAATCCGATTGCCTGGTTCGATGTGCT
Organism: Triticum urartu; assembly: GCF_003073215.2. Taxonomy (NCBI): domain Eukaryota; kingdom Viridiplantae; phylum Streptophyta; class Magnoliopsida; order Poales; family Poaceae; genus Triticum; species Triticum urartu. The sequence goes on from NC_053023.1 coordinate 187,933,449, forward strand.
GAGCGCCTCCCTCGAAGGACCCAACTATGGGAAAAAGAGCGCTCAGGTTTATCCCGAACACCCCAGCACTAGTGGCATGGGGGCAGAAGCCGACGACTGGCCATCTCTCAATTTTTTGATAAATGGCCGCACAGAAAATAATATTTTAAATTCAACAAGCATTGCTTAAGCGCCTATGAACAAGTTTTCAGCGCACAGGATAAAAACGAGCGAGTTTATTCAAAAATTACATCCTTGGTACATTCATCCGCCACAAGGCGGGCACCCGCAAGAACATCCTTGTAATAGTTCTCGGGTTTGCGATGCTCCTTCCCCGGCGGCGGCCCGTCCTTCACAAGCTTCTCACCGTCCAGCTTACCCCAGTGCACCTTTGCACGGGCAAGGGCCCGACAGGCACCTTCGATGCAGACGGAGCGCTTGATGACCTCGAGCCTTGGACAGGCCTCCACCAGCCGCCGCACCAGCCCGAAGTAGCTCCCAGGCAGGGCCTCTCCGGGCCACAGCCGAACTATGAAGCCCTTCATGGCCTGTTCGGCCGCCTTGTGGAGCTCGACCAGCTGTTTCAGCTGGTCGCTCAAAGGCACAGGGTGTCCAGCCTCAGCATACTGAGAGCAGAGCACCTTCTCCGTCGAGCTTCCCTCTTCAGCTCGGTAGAATGCGGCGGCATCGGATACGCTGCGGGGAAGATCTGCGAATGCCCCTGGAGAACTCCGGATTCGGGTAAGTAACAAGTAGTTTACTTTTATATTTCTGCTTTGCATAAAGAATGCCTTACCCGCTGCTATCTTCTTCATCTCCTCCAACTCTTGGAGGGTCTTTTGGGCTTCGGGCTTGGCAGACTTGGCAGACTCAAGGGCCGCCGCAAGCTCGGACGCTTGGGTCTTTGACTCAAGATCCAAACTCTCATGTTTTTTCATGAGAGCCTGAAGCTCTTGCTGCACCTCGCCGACCTGAGCCCCAAGTTTCTCTCGCTCGGTGCGCTCCACGGCCATTTTCTTTTCGGCCTCGGACAGCGCCTGCTTGAGGGTCGCCACCTCAGTCGTGGCCCCTATAATAAGCAGTGGAATCCTGTTATTTTTTGCAATCACGCCTCTTTATAGGCACTTTTTCTGTAAGGTATCTCTTACCTTCTTTCTCCTCGAGCCGCCGCTTGGCAAGGTCGAGCTCTTGCTCGGTCTGCTCGAGGTCCTGCTTCAGGACACCCACCTCCGCAGTCAGTGCGGTGATGGATAGCAACGAAGCCTGCATACGCATATTGACTCTTTTTGTTAGACTCCTGCGAAATTTAATAGATCCTCTATTCGGCTTTTCTTTCCGAACGCCAAACAGAGCATCAGGGGCTACTGTCTATGCAGTTATATTTTTACATATTTTTACTTACCTCGAAGCCTGTTAGGAGGCTAGCGCAAGCTTCACTCAGTCCGCTCTTGGCGGACTGAACCTTCTGGATCACTGTACTCATAATAGTACGGTGCTCCTCGTCGATGGAGGCACCGTCAAGCACCTCGAGCAGATTGTCCGGCACCTCCGGTTGGACGGAGGCCGCCGGCTCAGAAGGCTTGCTCCTCTTGGAAGGAGTTCGCCTACCGCGGTCCGGAACTGTTGAAGATTCCGGCACGGTGTCCGGCACAAAGCCGGACTTGGAGCCCTGGGGGGCCTTATCCCCTTCACTCCTGGAGTCCGGGAGGTTGCCTTGCGGCTCCTCTGGGACCACCTCCTCCTACCCCGGAGCTTGTCATGACGCCACTTCGGCGTTGTCTACAGTGCGGGGGGAGACAGCGGGCGGAACTGAGTTCACGTCCGATGAGTCCAGGGAGCCGCCTGATGATTCATCGAATTCGGCCCGGGGCGGACTGCATAATTACATTCAACATTAGGGAAAGCTGTGCAGCAAAGGAACATCATGAGTTATTCTGATATCCGAACTTACGATTTCGCCGGACGCTTGGCCCTGTTTGGCCACTCCTCTTTGCCCTCTTCGGCGTTGGGGGCGTAGTCCGGCGGAGGGGTCTTCCTTTTCCTAGACCCCTCAGCCTCCCCCGTTGGGGCGGCCTTCCTCTTCTCTCCTCCCTTCGCTGGGGGGGAGAGTTTTCTTCTTCCTCCTCCTTGTTTTCACGGGAAGAGGGCGTCTCGGACTCGTCGGACGACGAGTCCGACACCACCACGTTACGGGCACTCTTTAGAGTCCCCGTGGTCTTCTTCTTCTTGGCCTTCTTTTCCGGCACCACATAAGGCGCCGGAGCCAGCAGCTTCACTAGTAGAGCTGGGGCTGGGTCTTCGGGCAGCGGAGCCGGACAGTTAATCGGCCCAGATATCGCCCGCCAAGCCTGTCAAAGGTAAGGGAGTTTAGATCCCGCATAGAGTTAAACTATGAAAAAAGCTGAACACCCTATAAAAGGTGAAAATAGCTTACCTCGCTAGCGTGACGCTGCGAGCTGTATCTGCGGTCCTCGGAAGCGGATGCGGGAGCCTCGGCACCTTTGATTAGGTCTTCATACATCGTGCCGAAGAGCCTGTTAAGGGTTCGGTGCTGTGCCGGGTCAAACTCCCACAGAGTAAAGTCCCGTTGTTGACACGGGAGGATTCGGCGAACGAGCATGACCTAGACTACATTTACAAGCCTGATTGGCTTGTTTACCAGGGACTGGATGCATGTCTTCAGTCCGGTCACCTCTTCCTCGTTACCCCATGATAGGCCCGTCTCTTTCCAGGACATGAGCCGCGTGGGGGGGGGTCCGGATCGGAACATGGGGGCTGCGATCCATTTTGGATCGCGTGGCTCGGTGATGTAAAACCACCCGGCTTGCCACCCCTTTAGGGTCTCTACGAAGGAGCCCTCGAACCACAGGACGTTGGCAATCTTGCCCACCATGGCGCCTCCGCACTCCGCCTGGCTGTCGCGCACCACCTTGGGCTTGATGTTGAAGATCTTGAGCCAGAGGCCGAAATGGGGGCGGACGCGGAGGAAAGCCTCGCACACGACGATAAACGCCGAGATGTTGAGGATGAAGTTTGGGGCCAGATCATGGAAATCCAGGACGTAGTAGAACATGAGCCCCCGGACGAATGGGTGAAGTGGAAAACCCAGTCCGCGGAGGAAGTGGGGAAGGAATACTACCGTCTCGTGGGGACTTGGGGTGGGGAGGAGCTGCCCCTTCTCGGGAAGCCGGTGCGCGATGTCTTTGGACAAGTATCCGGCCTTCCTAAGCTTTTTGACGTCGCCCTCCGTGACGGAGGAGACCTTCCACTTGCCTCCCGCTCCGGACATCGCTGGAGAAGGTCGAGGTGGGAAGTGCGGGCTTGGGCGCTGGAGCTCGGGTGCGCAGGAGATGGATAGGCAAAGGAGGAAGAAGGCGTAGGTAAAAAGGGTGGATCCTTGTCCCCTTATATGGGCGGATGCGGTGGTGCGTCCCCACCAGCCTAGTAAAACTCGCTTGCCTCCCAAGCGCCGTGATAAATGGCGCGGTTAGGGTTACCCACGTCCGTATTGATGAGAATCCCGTAAAGGGGGTACACGATCTCTGCTTTGACAAGACGTGCCAAGGAAACCGCCTCGCAAAACATGCTGAGGTGGAAAAGTAAAAACGATTCGAGTAAAGGACTTGGCTGTAGTGTGATGACGCACTGCGGAATACGTCAGCAGATTTGATTTGTGTTAATATTATTCTCTCTATGGCAATATGTGGAAGCTTATTTTGCAGAACCGGACACTACTCTTGGTGTTTACAATCTTCTATGAAGGACTTGGAGGAGGAACCCGCCTTGCAATGCCGAAGACAATTTGCGCGCCGGACTCGTCATCATTGAAGCCTGGTTCAGGGGCTATTGAGGGAGTCCTGGATTAGGGGGTGTTCGGGTAGCCGGACTATACCTTCAGCCGGACTCCTGGACTATGAAGATACAAGATTGAAGACTTCGTCCCGTGTCCGGATGGGACTTTCCTTGGCGTGGAAGGCAAGCTTGGCGATGCGGATATTCAAGATCTCCTACCATTGTAACCGACTCTATGTAACCCTAACCCTATCCGGTGTCTATATAAACCGGAGGGTTGTAGTCTGTAGGCAATCAACTCCATACACAACAATCATACCATAGGCTAGCTTCTAGGGTTTAGCCTCCTTGATCTCGTGGTAGATCTACTCTTGTACTACCCATATCATCAATATTAATCAAGCAGGAGTAGGGTTTTACCTCCATCGAGAGGGCCCGAACCTGGGTAAAAAACACCGTGTTCCCTGCCTCCTGTTACCATCCGGCCTAGACGCACAGTTCGGGACCCCCTACCCGAGATCCGCCGGTTTTGACACCGACAAGGTGCATTACATAAACCAAAGGGCATACGTCTATAAGCATAGGTTCCAAAAGGACAAGTAAAAGTGGTATTTTCTTGATCAGGTTGAGAAACAGGTATTTGTGAAAAGCCAGAATATCCATCAAGGAAGTAAAAGTGTGTGTGCTTGGATAATCTTTCAAGCATTTGATCAATAAAAGGCAAAGGGTAATGATCTTTTCTAGTTGATTTGTTTAATTTTCTAAAATCAATCACCATCCTATAGCCTGTAACAATTCTTTGTGGAATAAGTTCATTCTTGTCATTAGGAACAACAGTTATACCTCCTTTCTTAGGGACACAATGAACAAGACTTACCCATCTACTATCAGCTATGGCATAGATTATACCTGCTTCCAGAAGTTTTAATATTTCCATTCTTACCACTTCTTTCATCTTTGGATTTAACCGACGTTGGTGATCAACAACGGGTTTAGCATCAGGTTCCATATTAATTTTGTGATGACATAGAGTGGGACTAATGCCCTTTAAATCGTCAAGAGTATATCCAATAGCAGCTCGGTTCTTCCTTAGAACTTTCAATAATCTTTCTTCTTCATGTTCTGAAAGGTTAGCAATAATAATAACATGATATATCTTATTTTCATCAAGATAAGCATATTTCAAAGTGTCTGGCAATTGTTTCAATTCAAACATAGGATCACCTTTAGGTGGAGGAGGACCTCCTAGAGTTTCAATAGGCAAATTGTGCTTAAGTAGAGGACGTTGTTCAAAGAAAATTTTATCTATTTCATTTCTTTCATGCATATGTAAATCATTTTCATGGTCTAGCAAATATTGTTCTAAAGGATCTGTAGGTGGTACAACAATAGAAGCAAGACCAATTAATTCATCCTTACTAAGTGTCGGTGTCAAAACCGGCGGATCTCGGGTAGGGGGTCCCGAACTGTGCGTCTAGGATCGATGGTAATAGTAGATGGGGGACACGATGTTTACCCAGGTTCAGGCCCTCTCTATGGAGGTAATACCCTACGTCCTACTTGATTGATCTTGATGAATATGAGTGTTACAAGAGTTGATCTACCACGAGATCGTAATGGCTAAACCCTAGATGCCTAGCCTAAATGACTATGGTCATGCGTATATCCTTTCCGGACTAACCCCTCCATTTTATATAGACACCGGGGGGATCTAGGGTTTACATAGAGTCGGTTACATAAGAAGGAATCTTCATAATCGGTTGCCAAGCTTGCCTTCCACACCAAGGAGAGTCCAATCCGGACGCAGGTACAGTCTTCGGCCTTCATGTCTTCACAGCCCATCAGTCCGGCCCATGGATAACAGGCCGGACGCCTGAGGACCCCTTAGTCGAGGACTCCCTCACTAGGCAATTATTTTTCATGAAGATTTCTACTAAACTTGGAAAAATTAAACTCATGGGACTCATTACCAAAACTAACAGTGACAATTTGTTTCTCACAGTCTATTCTAGCATTAACAGTGTTCAAGAAAGGTATACCGAAGATAATGGGACAAAAGTCATCTTGCTAGGAACCAAGAACAAGAAAATCAGTAGGGTATTTAATTCTCCCACACAAGACTTCAACATCTCTAACAATCCCAATTGGTGATATAGTGCCTCTATTAGCAAGTTTAATAGTAACATCTATTTCTTCTATCTCTACGGGTGCTATGTCATTCATAATTTCTTGATATAAGGTATAAGGAATAGCACTAACATCTAGCACCTATGTCACATAAACCATGATAACAGTGATCTCCTATTTTAACTGAGATGACGGGCATGCCAACAACAGGTCTATGTTTATCTTTTTTACCAGGTTTGGCAATTCTAGCAGCTTCTTCATAGAAGTAAATAACATGCCCATCCATATCTTCTTCGAAGAGATATTTAACCATAGCAATAATAGGTTCTACTTTAATTTGTTCATCAGGTTTAGGTGTTCTAATATAGCTTTTGTTAACCACAGTTGAAACTTTATGTTCCTTTATCCTAACAGGAAAAAGTGGTTTCTCAATATATAAGTAGAAGGAGCAACTGGATCAACATTATAAAGTATAGTTTCTTTTTTAACTGGTACCGGTTCTTTAATTTCTTCTTTAATAGATGGGTGACGTTTAAACCACTTATCTTTAGGGAGATCAACATTAGTAGCAAATGGTTCACAAAAGGAGGCTACTATCTGAGAGTGAAGTCCATATTTGGTGCTAAACTTTTGAAAAGCATCGGTATCCATAAAAGACTTAACACAATCATACTTAAGTTTAATACCTGACTCTTTACCTTTGTCGAGTTCCCAATATTCAGATTTGTGTTTAATTATTTCCAAAAGATCCCACTGGAATTCAATAGTCTTCTCCATAAAAGAACCGACACAAGAAGTATCAAGCATGGTTTGATCATTACGAGAAAGGCGAGCATAAAAGTTCTGGATAATAATTTCTCTTGAGAGATCATGATTGGGGCATGAATATAACATTGACTTAAGCCTCCACCAAGCTAGAGCGATACTTTCTCCTTCACAAGGCCAAAAATTATATATATAATTCCAATCACGATGAACTAGATGCATAGGATAAATTTTTTGGTGGAACTCCAATTACAAACAATTCCAATTCCAAGATCCAATATCATCGCATAGCCTATACCATGCCAATGCTTTTCCCTTAAAATATAAAGGGGAATCCTTCTTCATAACTTCATCCCTGGGTATACCTGCAAGCTTAAACAATCCACAAATTTGTTCTACATATATCAAGTATCAGGATGTTCGGTTCCATCTCCTGCATAAGGATTAGCTAGCAGTTGTTCTATCATACCTGAAGGAATTTCATATTCAATATTTTCAGTAGGTGCAGTAGGTTGAGGGGTAATTAATTGTGGTCCCGAACGAGGTGAAGATACCCCAAACAAACCCCTCAAAGGATTGTTTTCCATAGTAACAAGTAACAATAAATTTCAGCACACTATATAAATGTTTCCTTACCAAATTCCACTTACCAAAGGCACTTCACTCCCAGGCAACGAGGCCTAAAAATAGCCTTGATGACCCACAAGTATAGGGGATCAATTGTATCTCTTTTAGATAAGTAAGAGTGTCGAACCCAACGAGGAGCAGAAGGAAATGGCAAGTAGTTTTCAGTAAGGTAATGTCTGCAAGCGCTGAAATTGTAAGTAGTGGAATAGTTTGATAGCAAGATAATTTGTAACAAGCAAGTAATGATAGTAGTAAAAAAGTGCAGCAAGGTAGCCCAATCCTTTTGAGGAAAAGGACAGACCAAAACGGCCTCTTATGATAAGCAAAGCGTTCTTGATGGTAGACGGGGATTTCATCTAGTCACTTTCATCATGTTGGTTTAATTCATGTTCGGTACTTTGATAATTTGATATGTGGGTGGACCGGTGCTTAGGTGTTGTTCTTACTTGAACAAACCTCCTACTTATGATTAACCCTCCCGCAAGCATCCTCAACTATGAGAAAAAGTATTAAGAATAAATTCTAACCATAGCATTAAACTTTTGGATCCAATCGGCCCCTTACGGAATAGCGCATAAGCCGAGGTTTAAGCTTCTGTCACTCTCGCAACCCATCATCTAATTGCTACTCCACAATGCATTCCCTTTGGCCCAAATATGGTGAAGTGTCATGTAGTCAACATTCACATGACACCACTAAGGGAATCACGACATACATACTATCAAAATCTCGAACACATATCAAGTTTGAAGGAAATATGCCCTAGAGGCAATAATAAAGTTATTATTTATTTCCTTATAATCATGATAAATGTTTATTATTCATGCTAGAATTGTATTAACCGGAAACATAATACATGTGTGAATACATAGACAAACAAAGTGTCACTAGTATGCCTCTACTTGACTAGCTCGTTAATCAAAGATGGTTATGTTTCCTAACCATGAACAATGAGTTGTTATTTGATTAACGAGGTCACATCATTAGTTGAATGATCTGATTGACATGACCCATTCCATTAGCTTAGCACCAGATCATTTAATATGTTGCTGTTGCTTTTCTTCATGACTTATACATGTTCCTATGACTATGAGATTATGCAACTCCCGTTTGCCGGAGGAACACTTTGGGTGCTACCAAACGTCACAACGTAACTGGGTGATTATAAAGGAGCATTACAGGTGTCTCCAAAGGTAGATGTTGGGTTGGCGTATTTCGAGATTAGGATTTGTCACTCCGATTGTCGGAGAGGTATCTCTGGGCCCTCTCGGTAATACACATCACATAAGCCTTGCAAGCATTACAACTAATATGTTAGTTGTGAGATGATGTATTACGGAACGAGTAAAGAGACTTGCCGGTAACAAGATTGAACTAGGTATTGGATACCGACGATCGAATCTCGGGCAAATAACATACCGATGACAAAGGGAACAACGTATGTTGTTATGCGGTCTGACCGATAAAGATCTTCATAGAATATGTAGGAGCCAATATGGGCATCCAGGTCCCGCTATTGGTTATTGACCGGAGGCATGTCTCGGTCATGTCTACATTGTTCTCGAACCCGTAGGGTCCGCACGCTTAAGGTTACGATGACAGTTATATTATGAGTTTATGCATTTTGATGTACCGAAGGTTGTTCGGAGTCCCGGATGTGATCACGGACATGACGAGGAGTCTCGAAATGGTCGAGACGTAAAGATTGATATATTGGAAGCCTATGTTTGGACATCGGAAGTATTCCGGGTGAAATCGGGATTTTACCGGAGTACCGGGAGGGTTACCGGAACCCCCCGGGAGCTATATGGGCCATAGTGGGCCTTAGTGGAAAAGAGAAGGGGCTGCCCTAGATGGGCTGCGCGCCTCCCCCTTCCCCTAGTCCTATTAGGACTAGGAGAGGTGGCCGGCCCCCTCCTCCTCTTTTCCCCTCCGAGGAATCCTAGTTGGACTAGGATTGGAGGGGGAATCCTACTCCCAGAGGGAGTAGGACTCTCCTGCGCCTCCCTCCTTGGCCGGCCAGCCTCCCCCCTCTACTCCTTTATATACGGAGGCAGGGGACACCTCTAGACACACAAGTTGATCCACGTGATCTATTCCTTAGCCGTGTGCGGTGCCCCCTGCCACCATATACCTCGATAATACTGTAGCGGAGTTTAGGCGGAGCCCTGCTGCTGTAGTTCATCAAGATCGTCACCACGCCGTCGTGCTGACGGAACTCTTCCCCGACACTTTGATGGATCGGAGTCCGGGGATCGTCATCGAGCTGAACGTGTGCTCGAACTCGGAGGTGCCGTAGTTTCGGTGCTTGATCGGTTGGATCGTGAAGACGTACGACTACTTCCTCTACGTTGTGTCATCGCTTCCGCAGTCGGTCTGTGTTGGGTATGTAGACAACACTCTCCCCTCATTGCTATGCATCACATGATCTTGCGTGTGCGTAGGAATTTTTTTGAAATTACTACGAAACCCAACAGTGGCATCCGAGCCTAGGTTATTTATGTTGATGTTATATGCACGAGTAGAACACAAGTGAGTTGTGGACGATACAAGTCATACTGCCTACCAGCATGTCATACTTTGGTTCGGCGGTATTGTTGGACGAGACGACCCGGACCAACCTTATGCGTACGCTTACGCGAGACCGGTTCCCTCGACGTGCTTTGCACAGAGATGGCTTGCGGGCGACTGTCTCTCCAACTTTAGTTGAACCAAGTATGGCTACGCCCGGTCCTTGCGAAGGTTAAAACGGAGTCTATTTGACAAACTATCGTTGTGGTTTTGATGCGTAGGTGAGATTGGTTCTTACTTAAGCCCGTAGCAGCCACGTAAAACATGCAACAACAAAGTAGAGGACATCTAACTTGTTTTTGCAGGGCATGTTGTGATGTGATATGGTCAAGGCATGATGCTGAATTTTATTGTATGAGATGATCATGTTTTGTAACCGAGTTATCGGCAACTGGCAGGAGCCATATGGTTGTCGCTTTATTGTATGCAATGCAATCGTGATGTAATGCTTTACTTTATTACTAAACGGTAGTGATAGTCGTGGAAGCATAAGATTGGCGAGACGATAACGATGCTACGATGGAGATCAAGGTGTCGCGCCGGTGACGATGGTGATCATGACGGTGTTTCGGAGATGGAGATCACAAGCACAAGATGATGATGGCCATATCATATCACTTATATTGATTGCATGTGATGTTTATCTTTTTATGCATCTTATCTTGCTTTGATTGACGGTAGCATTATAAGATGATCTCTCACTAAATTATCAAGAAGTGTTCTCCCTGAGTATGCACCGTTGCCAAAGTTCGTCGTGCCCAGACACCACGTGATGATCGGGTGTGATAAGCTCTACGTCCATCTACAACGGGTGCAAGCCAGTTTTTGCACACGCAGAATACTCAGGTTAAACTTGACGAGCCTAGCATATGCAGATATGGCCTCGGAACACGGAGACTGAAAGGTCGAGCGTGAATCATATAGTAGATATGATCAACATAACGATGTTCACCATTGAAAACTACTCCATCTCACGTGATGATCGGTCATGGTTTAGTTGATTTGGATCACGTAATCACTTAGAAGATTAGAGGGATGTCTATCTAAGTGGGAGTTCTTAAGTAATATGATTAATTGAACTTAAATTTATCATGAACTTAGTACCTGATAGTATCTTGCTTGTTTATGTTGATTGTAGATAGATGGCTCGTGCTGTTGTTCCGTTGAATTTTAATGCGTTCCTTGAGAAAGCAAAGTTGAAATATGATGGTAGCAATTACACGGACTGGGTCCATAACTTGAGGATTATCCTCATTGCTGCACAGAAGAATTACGTCCTGGAAGCACCGCTGGGTGCCAGGCCTGCTGCTGGAGCAACACCAGATGTTATGAACGTTTGGCAGAGCAAAGCTGATGACTACTCGATAGTTCAGTGTGCCATGCTTTACGGCTTAGAATCGGGACTTCAACGACGTTTTGAACGTCATGGAGCATATGAGATGTTCCAGGAGTTGAAGTTAATATTTCAAGAAAATGCCCGAATTGAGAGATATGAAGTCTCCAATAAGTTCTATAGCTGCAAGATGGAGGAGAACAGTTCTGTCAGTGAGCATATACTCAAAATGTCTGGGTATAATAATCACTTGATTCAATTGGGAGTTAATCTTCCGGATGATTGCGTCATTGACAGAATTCTCCAATCACTGCCACCAAGCTACAAGAGCTTCGTGATGAACTATAATATGCAAGGGATGAACAAGACTATTCCCGAGCTCTTCGCAATGCTGAAAGCTGCGGAGGTAGAAATCAAAAAGGAGCATCAAGTGTTGATGGTTAACAAAACCACTAGTTTCAAGAAAAAGGGCAAAGGGAAGAAGAAGGGGAACTTCAAGAAGAATGGCAAGCAAGTTGCTGCTCAGGAGAAGAAACCCAAGTCTGGACCTAAGCCTGAAACTGAGTGCTTCTACTGCAAGCAGACTGGTCACTGGAAGCGGAAACTGCCCCAAGTATTTGGCGGATAAGAAGGATGGCAAGGTGAACAAAGGTATATGTGATATACATGTTATTGATGTGTACCTTACTAGAGCTCGCAGTAGCACCTGGGTATTTGATACTGGTTCTGTTGCTAATATTTGCAACTCGAAACAGGGACTACGGAATAAGCGGGCACTGGCAAAGGACGAGGTGACGATGCGCGTGGGAAACGGTTCCAAAGTTGATGTGATCGCGGTCGGCACGCTACCTCTACATCTACCTTCGGGATTAATATTAGACCTAAATAATTGTTATTTGGTGCCAGCGTTGAGCATGAACATTATGTCTGGATCTTGTTTAATGCGAGACGGTTATTCATTTAAATCAGAGAATAATGGTTGTTCTATTTGTATGAGTAATATCTTTTATGGTCATGCACCCTTGAAGAGTGGCCTATTCTTATTGAATCTCGATAGTAGTAATACACATATTCATAATGTTGAAGCCAAAAGATGCAGAGTTGATAATGAAAGTGCAACTTATTTGTGGCACTGTCATTTAGGTCATATCGGTATAAAGCGCATGAAGAAACTCCATACTGATGGACTTTTGGAACCACTTGATTATGAATCACTTGGTACTTGAGAACCGTGCCTCATGGGCAAGATGACTAAAACACCGTTCTCCGGTACTATGGAGAGAGCAACAGATTTGTTGGAAATCATACATACCGATGTATGTGGTCCGATGAATATTGAGGCTCGTGGCGGATATCGTTATTTTCTCACCTTCACAGATGATTTAAGCAGATATGGATATATCTACTTAATGAAACATAAATCTGAAACATTTGAAAAGTTCAAAGAATTTCAGAGTGAAGTTGAAAGTCATCGTAACAAGAAAATAAAGTTTCTATGATCTGATCGTGGAGGAGAATATTTGAGTTACGAGTTTGGTGTACATTTGAAAAACTGTGGAATAGTTTCGCAACTCACGCCACCCGGAACACCACAGCGTAATGGTGTGTCCGAACGTCGTAATCTTACTTTACTGGATATGGTGCGATCTATGATGTCTCTTACTGATTTACCGCTATCGTTTTGGGGTTATGCTCTAGAGACGGCCGCATTCACGTTAAATAGGGCACCATCAAAATCCGTTGAGACGACGCCTTATGAACTGTGGTTTGGCAAGAAACCAAAGTTGTCGTTTCTTAAAGTTTGGGGCTGCGATGCTTATGTGAAAAAGCTTCAACCTGATTAGCTCGAACCCAAATCGGAGAAATGTGTCTTCATAGGATACCCAAAGGAAACTGTTGGGTACACCTTCTATCACAGATCCGAAGGCAAAACATTCGTTTCCAAGAATGGATCCTTTCTAGAGAAGGAGTTTCTCTCGAAAGAAGTGAGTGGGAGGAAAGTAGAACTTGACGAGGTAACTGTACCTGCTCCCTTACTGGAAAGTAGTTCATCACAGAAAACTGTTTCAGTGACACCTACACCAGTTAGTGAGGAAGCCAATGATAATGATCATGAAACTTCAGATCAAGATACTACTGAACCTCGTAGATCAACCAGAGTAAGGTCCGCACCAGAGTGGTACGGTAATCCTGTTCTGCAAGTCATGCTACTAGATCATGATGAACCTACGAACTATGAAGAAGCGATGGTGAGCCCAGATTCCGCAAAGTGGCTTGAAGCCATGAAATCTGAGATGGGATCCATGTATGAGAACAAAGTATGGACTTTGGTTGACTTGCCCGATGATCGGCAAGCAATTGAAAATAAATGGATTTTTAAGAAGAAGACTGACGCTGATGGTAATGTTACTGTCTACAAAGCTCGACTTGTCGCAAAAGGTTTTCGGCAAGTTCAAGGGATTGACTACGATGAGACCTTCTCACCCGTAGCGATGCTTAAGTCTGTCCGAATCATGTTAGCAATTGCCGCATTTTATGATTATGAAATTTGGCAGATGGATGTCAAAACTGCATTCCTGAATGGATTTTGGAAGAAGAGTTGTATATGATGCAACCAGAAGGTTTTGTCGATCCAAAGGGAGCTAACAAAGTGTGCAAGCTCCAGCGATCCATTTATGGACTGGTGCAAGCTCTCGGAGTTGGAATAAACGCTTTGATAGTGTGATCAAAGCATTTGGTTTTATACAGACTTTTGGAGAAGCCTGTATTTACAAGAAAGTGAGTGGGAGCTCTGTAGCATTTCTGATATTATATGTGGATGACATATTGTGATTGGAAATGATATAGAATTTCTGGATAGCATAAAGGGATACTTGAATAAGAGTTTTTCAATGAAAGACCTCGGTGAAGCTGCTTACATATTAGGCATTAAGATCTATAGAGATAGATCAAGACGCTTAATTGGACTTTCACAAAGCACATACCTTGACAAAGTTTTGAAGAAGTTCAAAATGGATCAAGCAAAGAAAGGGTTCTTGCTGTGTTACAAGGTGTGAAGTTGAGTAAGACTCAATGCCCGACCACTGCAGAAGATAGAGAGAAAATGAAAGATGTTCCCTATGCTTCAGCCATAGGCTCTATCATGTATGCAATGCTGTGTACCAGACCTGATGTGTGCCTTGCTATAAGTTTAGCAGGGAGGTACCAAAGTAATCCAGGAGTGGATCACTGGACAGCGGTCAAGAACATCCTGAAATACCTGAAAAGGACTAAGGATATGTTTCTGTATATGGAGGTGACAAAGAGCTCATCGTAAAAGGTTACGTTGATGCAAGCTTTGACACTGATCCGGACGATTCTAAATCGCAAACCGGATACGTGTTTACATTAAACGGTGGAGCTGTCAGTTGGTGCAGTTCTAAACAAAGCGTGTAGCGGGATCTACATGTGAAGCGGAGTACATAGCTGCTTCGGAAGCAGCAAAACAGGAGTCTGGATGAAGGAGTTCATATCCGATCTAGGTGTCATACCTAGTGCATCGGGTCCAATGAAAATCTTTTGTGACAATACTGGTGCAATTGTTGGCAAAGGAATCCAGATTTCACAAAAGGAAAGCACATCAAGAGACGCTTCAACTCCATCCGGGATCTAGTCCAGGTGGGAGACATAGAGATTTGCAAGATACATACGGATCTGAATGTTGCAGACCCGTTGACTAAGCCTCTTCCACGAGCAAAACATGATCAGCACCAAAGCTCCATGGGTGTTAGAATCATTAGTGTAATCTAGATTATTGACTCTAGTGCAAGTGGGAGACTGAAGGAAATATGCCCTAGAGGCAATAATAAAGTTATTATTTATTTCCTTATAATCATGATAAATGTTTATTATTCATGCTAGAATTGTATTAACCGGAAACATAATACATGTGTGAATACATAGACAAACAAAGTGTCACTAGTATGCCTCTACTTGACTAGCTCGTTAATCAAAGATGGTTATGTTTCCTAACCATGAACAATGAGTTGTTATTTGATTAACGAGGTCACATCATTAGTTGAATGATCTGATTGACATGACCCATTCCATTAGCTTAGCACCCGATCGTTTAGTATGTTGCTATTGCTTTTCTTCATGACTTATACATGTTCCTATGACTATGAGATTATGTAACTCCCGTTTGCGGAGGAACACTTTGGGTGCTACCAAACGTCACAACGTAACTGGGTGATTATAAAGGAGCATTACAGGTGTCTCCAAAGGTACATGTTGGGTTGGCGTATTTCGAGACTAGGATTTGTCACTCCGATTGTCGGAGAGGTATCTCTGGGGCCCTCTCGGTAATACACATCACATAAGCCTTGCAAGCATTGTAACTAAGATGTTAGTTGTGAGATGATGTATTACGGAACGAGTAAAGAGACTTGCCGGTAACGAGATTGAACTAGGTATTGGATACCGACGATCGAATCTCGGGCAAGTAACATACCGATGACAAAGGGAACAACGTATGTTGTTATGCGGTCTGACCGATAAAGATCTTCGTAGAATATGTAGGAGCCAATATGGGCATCCAGGTCCCGCTATTGGTTATTGACCGGAGACGATGTCTCGGTCATGTCTACATTGTTCTCGAACCGTAGGGTCCGCACGCTTAACGTTACGATGACAGTTATTATGAGTTTATGCATTTTGATGTACCGAAGGTTGTTCGGAGTCCCGGATGTGATCACGGACATGACGAGGAGTCTCGAAATGGTCGAGACATAAAGATTGATATATTGGAAGCCTATGTTTGGATATCGGAAGTGTTCCGGGTGAAATCGGGATTTTACCGGAGTACCGGGAGGGTTACCGGAACCCCCCGGGAGCTATATGGGCCATAGTGGGCCTTAGTGGAAAAAGAGAAGGGGCTGCCCTAGATGGGCTGCGCGCCTCCCCCTTCCCCTAGTCCTATTAGGACTAGGAGAGGTGGCCGGCCCCCTCCTCCTCTTTTCCCCTCTGAGGAATCCTAGTTGGACTAGGATTGGAGGGGGAATCCTACTCCCAGAGGGAGTAGGACTCTCCTGCGCCTCCCTCCTTGGCCGGCCAGCCTCCCCCCCTACTCCTTTATATACGGAGGCAGGGGAAACCTCTAGACACACAAGTTGATCCACGTGATCTATTCCTTAGCCGTGTGCGGTGCCCCCTGCCACCATATACCTCGATAATACTGTAGCGGAGTTTAGGCGGAGCCCTGCTGCTGTAGTTCATCAAGATCGTCACCACGCCGTTGTGCTGACGGAACTCTTCCCCGACACTTTGCTGGATCGGAGTCCGGGGATCGTCATCGAGCTGAACGTGTGCTCGAACTCGGAGGTGCCGTAGTTTCGGTGCTTGATCGGTTGGATCGTGAAGACGTACGACTACTTCCTCTACGTCGTGTCATCGCTTCCGCAGTCGGTTTGCGTTGGGTACGTAGACAACACTCTCCCCTCGTTGCTAGGCATCACATGATCTTGCGTGTGTGTAGGAATTTTTTTGAAATTACTACGAAACCCAACAAAGTTCACATGATTACTTGCAACATGATTTCTCCCGTGACCTCAAGAACAAAGGTAACTACTCACAAATGATAAACATGCTCATGATCAGAGGAGTATTAAATAGCATATTGGATCTGAACATATAATCTTCCACCAAATAAACGATATAGTAATCAACTACAAGATGTAATCAACACTACTTGTCACCCACAAGCACCAATCTATAGTTCCGGTAACAAGATTGAACACAAGAGATGAAATAGGGTTTGAGATGAGATGGTGCTGTTGAAGATGTTGATGGAGATTGCCCTCCCCAAGATGGGAGAGTTGTTGGTGATGATGATGACGATGATTTCTCCCTCCGGGAGGGAAGTTCCCCGGCGGAATCGCTCCGCCGGAGGGCAAAAGTGCTCCTACCCAAGTTCCACCTCGAGACGGTGGCGCTCTATCCCAAAAGTCTTCTCCTTATTTTTTCTAGGTCAAAATGACTTATATACCAGAAGATGGGAACCGGAGGTGGGCCTGGGTGAGCACAACCCACCAGGGCGCGCCTGGGCTTCCTAGCGCGCCCAGGTGGGTTGTGCCCACCTGGTGGGCCTCCTCTGGTAGTTATTTTCTCCAATAATTCTTAAATATTCCGTAAAAAATCTTCGTGAAGTTTCAGCTTGTTTGGAGTTATGCAGAATAGGTAGCCTGACGTAGCTTTTCCAGGTCTAGATTTCCAGCTGCCGGAATTCTCCCTCTTGGTGTGTACCTTGCAAATTATGAGAGAAAAGACATTAGAATTACTCCAAAAAGCATTATTATGGATAAAAACATCATAAATAACAGTAAGAAAACATGATGCAAAATGGACATATCAATGATCCGACTATATTAACAAAGCCTGTGATACATCAAGATTGTGACATCTCAAGAACACGAGAGAGAGAGATTAAACACATAGCTACTGGTTCAAACCCTCAGCCCTGAGGGTGGACTACTCCCTCCTCATCGTGGTGGCCACCGGGATGATGAATATGGCCACCGGAGATGATTCCCCCCTCCGACAGGGTGCCGGAACGGGGTCTAGATTGGTTTTCAGTGGCTATAGTGGCCTGCGGCGGCGGAACTTCTGATCTAGGTTAACCTGAGGGTTTCTGGAATTTTTGGGAATTTATAGGGTAAAGAGGGGGTGCGGGAGGCCACCGAGGTAGGCACAACCCACCTGGGCCCCTAGGCACGCCCTGGGGGGTTGTGCCCCCCCTCAGGGCACCCCCTAGGTGCTTCTCTGGCCCATCCCGGGTGTTCTGGTCCATAAAAAATCTCCAAAATTTTTTGTGGTGTTTGGACTCCATTTGATATTGATTTCTTGTGATGTAAAAAACAAGCAAAAAAACAACTGGCAGTGGGCACTCGGTCAATAGGTTAGTCCCAAAAAATGATATAAAGTTTCTATAAAATGATTGTAAAACATCCAAGAATGATAATATATTAGCATGAATACTTCATAAATTATAGATACGTTGGAGACGTATCAGCATCCCCAAGCTTAATTCCTACTCATCCTCGAGTAGGTAAATGATAAAAGAAATAATTTATGAAGTGTGAATGCTAGCAAAGTGCATAAGTTTGATCAATGATAATTTCAATCATTTTTCCTAGCATCATGACATCAATTCTTTCTTATAAAACTTCTCATGTTATAGTAGCAACCAATTCACATGTTGAGGTTTAAACAATGAATTCTCTTGAAACTCAACAACCTATGTTCTCAGTCACCAAGCAATTGCAATTCAAATTATTCAGTAGAGTCTAAGTAAGAGCCTCAACCATCATATAGTCTTCTATGATTGCTAACACTCACCGCATACACATGAGCAACACATTTCAACCGGACACATAGAAAGATAGGGGCTTATAATTTCGTCTCCCAATGTATTCACCTCAAGGGTGATGTCAACAATAATAACTCATGCTACCCATATCCAACTAGATATATGTGCCTAGATCTTTCCTCACCACATGATGCTTGCCAAAAGATAAAAATAAAAAGGAACATAGAGAAAAACTTTGACTCTTTCATAAAAGTAAATACATAAAATTAAAAGATAGGCCCTTCGCAGAGGGAAGCAGAGGTTGCCATGCGCTTATTTGTTTGTATGCTCAACCCTTAGTGCAAAAGAACGTCATGTTGTATTGCCCCTTATGATAGCAACCTTTATTACGCAGTCTATCGCTTTTATTCTTTGCCATCACAAGTTCATACAACGCTCAATTTTCTCTTACACTAAATGATCTGACACTTTTAGAAGCAATTTTTATTTCCTTATTACACCAATGACAACTTACCTGAAGGATCTTGCTCAATCATTAGGTGGGTATTGTGGAATCTTGAAGATAAGATTTGGGTTTAAGGGTGTTTTGGATGCACAAGTAGTATATCTACTTGGTGCAGAATTTTTGGCTAGCAAAGATGGGGGGCAAGCACCACATGTTGAAGGATCTATGACAATATAACTTCTATGTGAATATGAACAAACATAAACCATTACATTGTCTTCCTTGTCCAACGTCAACAATTTTGGCATATAATATTTTGATGGGGGATCACAATCACAAAAGATTTCCATGATAGTGTATTTGCATGTGAAAGTTATCTTCCTTATACTAATTATTCATGAATTGCTTGTATGACCAATATTGTGATTGTCAAGCCACAAAAGATTTCACTTTCTAATCCCAATGTGAAGCTACCACTAGGCATGATATGATTTCAACTTCATGACATTCAATTCATTCAATGATTTACTCATAGGATATAAGTGAAGCACAATAGTAAATGACAAGCTACTCCAAAAACATATAAGTGAAGATCATGAGCATAATATTTCTTTCTCTCAAATTAATTTAAGTGAAGCAAGAGAGAATTTCTTCAAAAATACTAAAGCACACCATGCTCAAAAAGATATAAGTGAAGCACTAGAGAAATTCCATAGAAAAGAGCTTCGTTGATGGGATGTGAATGCCGCTTACCTAGCCTCCCTCGCAACTATTTGAGGTCTCTATTTCATTTAAAAACTTTCAGATCGATAATTGTTGAAGAAGAAAGGTGGGATGCCTACCGGGGCATCCCCAAGCTTAGATGTTTGAGAATTTTTGGAATATTATCTAGGGGTGCCTTGGGCATCCCCAAGCTTGAGTTTTTGTGTCTCCTTAATTCTTCTCATATCACGGTTTTCCTAAATCTCAAAAGCTTTATCCACACAAAACTCAACAAGAACTCATGAGATAAGTTAGTATAAACCAATGCAAAAACCTTATCATTATCTACTGTAGAAAATCACTAAAATTATTATTCAACATTTCATACTAAATTCCTTTGCATATTTAATACTCCTATCCTCAAATAGAATCATTAAACAAGCAAACATATGCAAACAATGCAAACACAACAGCAATCTGCCAAAACAGTACAGTCTGTAAAGAATGCAAGAGTATCAATACTTATTAAACTCCAAAGATTATGAAAATTTACCACACTGTAGAAAATTTATCAGAGATTATTCTGCAAAAAGTTTCAACATTTTATCACATACTGACTTGTCTAGGGAATTTTTGCAACAGCGGTAAACTTTCTGTTTCCAAACAGCAACATGTAGACTTGTAAAATAAGCATAGTAAAGGCTATCATTGCCACTTTTATTGAAATAAAAGATGCAAAACATTATTCTAAATAACAGAAAGCAAATACTACCAAAATAAAATGATGCTCCAAGCAAAACACATATCATGTGATGAATGAAAACATAGCTCCAAGTGAGGTTACCAATAATGTTGGAGATGAAAGAGGGGGTGCCTTCCGGGGCATCCCCAAGCTTAGTTGCTTGGATATTCCTTGAATATTACCTTGGGATGCCTTGTTCATCACCAATATTAGGGTCTTTTCACTCCTTATTCTCCTCATATTGACATCTCACCCAAAACTTGAAAACTTCAATCACACAAAACTTAACGGAACTTTGTGAGATAGGTTAGTATGATAAAGAGCAAACCATTTCACTTTTGGTACTGTCAAAGACAAGATTCATAATTGTTCTCACACAATTCCTACTGTATCATATCATTTCCACAATTTATATTGATCAATATAAGCCATGGAAACTAGAAAACAAGCAAACTATGCATTGAAAACAGAATCTGTCAAAAACAGAACAGTCTGTAGTAATCTGTACTCCAACCATACTTCTGCTACTCCAAAAATTCTGAAAAAATATTAAAACCTGGGTAATTTGTCTATTGATCTTATTCAAAAAGAATCAGTATTTTATATCACTTCTGTTAAAAATTAGAATTGTTTTCCTAAGCACAAAAATTTCCGTTTTTAGCAAGATCAAATCAACTATCACCGTAAGCCGTCCCAAAGGTCTTACTTGGCACTTTATTGAAACAAAAGCAATAAAACATGATTACTACAGTAGCGTAATCATGTGAACACATAAAAACAGTAGGTAAAAGTGTTGGGTTGTCTCCCAACAAGCGATTTTCTTTAATGCCTTTTTAGCTAGGCATGATGATTTCAATGATGCTCGCATAAAAGATAAGAATTGAAACATAAAGAGAGCATTATTCTCATCAATAGTAGTGGGAGCGAACTCAACAAAATAAGAAAATTTATTCTCATCAATAGAAATAAGCAAACATAAAGAGAGCCCTTTTAGCTAAGCATAGAAATTTTGTTACTCTCCACATAAGCAAATTTATTCTCATCAATTGTAGTGGGAGCAAACTCAACAAAATAACTATCATGTGAGTGAAAATTAAAATCACGATGACAAGTTTCATGGTTATCATTATTCAATATAGGATACATGTCATCACCATAATCATCATAGATAGCAACTTTGTTACCATAGTCAATTAAAGCCTCGTCCAAAATGGTGGATTAATCACTAAATAAAGTCATGACCTCTCCGAATCCATGATAACCCACAAGTATAGGGGATCAATTGTAGCCTCTTTTGATAAGTAAGAGTGTCGAACCCAACGAGGAGCTAAAGGTAGAACTGATATTCCCTCAAGTTCTATCGACCACCGATACAACTCTACGCACGCTTGACGTTCGCTTTACCAAGAATAAGTATGAAACTAGAAGTACTTTGTAGGTGTTTTTGGATAGGTTTGCAAGAATAAAAAGTGCACGTAAATAAAAAGTAGGGGCTGTTTAGATAAAGAAGAAATAAAGTTAGTATAGAGAGTGTGGAAAAGTGGTGGTAAGATTTGCGAAATTGTCCCTAAGCAATTGACTACGTTACTAGACCGATAGCAAGTTTTATGTGGGAGAGACCACTGCTAGCATGTCATCCCTGACTTGGAATTCTATGCACTTATGATTGGAACTATTAGCAAGCATCTGCAACTACTAACGTTCATTAAGGTAAAACCCAACCATAGCATTAAGATATATTGGCCACCCTTCAATCCCGCATGCATCAATTTCTATGCTAGGTTGAACCTTTTGTCACTCTTGCCCTCCAATACAACTTCCTATCAACATACAACTAACCCTATAGTGTGATCCACGCGCGCGCTTATATGATGGGCACCAAAGGACAGCAACACAACCACAAGCAAATTAAATCAATCATAGAAATTCACCAACCATCGATAGGACAACGAAAATCTACTCAGACATCATAGGATGGCAACACATCATTGGATAATAATATGAAGCATAAAGCACCATGTTCAAGTAGAGGGTACAACAGGTTTCGGGAGAGTGGACCGCTGTAGATAGAAGGAGGAAAGTGATGGAGATGTTGGTGAAGATGGCGTAGGTGTTGGTGTAGATCGCGGTGATGATGATGGCCCCTGGCGGCGTTTCGGCGCCATCGAAAGCGAGGGGGAGAGGGCCCCCTCCTTCTTATTCCTTAACCTTCTCCCTAGATGGGAGAAGGGTTTCCCCTCTGGTCCATGGCCTCCATGGCATGGGAGGGGCGAGAGCCCCTCTGAGAATGGATCTGTCTCTCTCTGTTTCTGCGTTCTCGGATTCTGCCATTTCACCGTTTCTTATATATCTAGAGATCTGTAACTCCGATTGGATTGTAACCTTCGCCCCGATTTTTTTTCCAAAAATTAGCTTTCTTGCGGCCAAAGAAGAGCAGTAACCGCCTTACGGGGGGCCCACGAGGGTTAGGGGCGCGCCCAGGGGTGCCCCTGCCTCATGGCCCCCCCGGGCACCGTCTCGCGTTGATTTTCTTCCCATATCTCACAAATATTCCCAAAAATATTCTCCATCCGTTTTTATTCCGTTTGGACTCCGTTTGATATGGATTTTGTGCGAAACAAAAAACATGCAACAAAAAGGAGCTGGCACTGGGCACTGGATCAATATGTTAGTCCCAAAAATAGTATAAAAAATTGCCAAAAGTATATGAAAGTTGTAGAATATTGGCATGGAACAATCAAAAATTATAGATACGACGGAGACGTATCAGCATCGCCAAGCTTAATTCCTGCTCATCCTCGAGTAGGTAAATGATAAAAAAGATAATTTTTGATGTGAAATGCTACCTAGCATAATATTGATCATATATCTAATTATGGCATGAATATTAAGACATGAGTGATTCAAAGCAATAGTCTACCATTTGACATTAAGACAATAATACTTCAAGCATACTGTCGGTGTCAAAACTGGCGGATCTCGGGTAGGGGGTCCCGAACTGTGCGTCTAAGGCGGATGGTAACAGGAGGCAGGGGACACGATGTTTACCCAGGTTTGGGCCCTCTTGATGGAGGTAATACCCTACGTCCTGCTTGATTGATATTGATGATATGGGTATTACAAGAGTTGATCTACCACGAGATCGTAGAGGCTAAACCCTAGAAGCTAGCCTATGGTATGATTGTTGTTGTCCTACGGACTAAACCCTTCGGTTTATATAGACACCAGAGGGGGCTAGGGTTACACAGAGTCGGTTACAAGGGAGGAGATCTACATATCCGTATTGCCAAGCTTGCCGTCCACGCCTAGGAAAGTCCCATCCGGACACGGGATGAAGTCTTCAATCTTGTATCTTCATAGTCCAACAGTCCGGCCAAAGGATATAGTTCGGCTGTCTGGAGACCCCCTAATCTAGGACTCCCTCAGTAGCCCCTGAACCAGGCTTCAATGATGATGAGTCCGGCGCGCAGATTCGTCTTCGGCATTGCAAGGCGGGTTCTTCCTATGAATACTCCATAGAAGATTTTGAACACAAGGATAGTGTCCGGCTCTGCAAAACAAGTTCCACATACCACCGTAGAGAGAATAATATTTCCACCAATCTAATCTGCTGACATGTTTAGCAACATGACATCACGCCATGGCCCGGTCATTATTCGAACCGTTTTTCTCAACCAGCACTGCACATATTGCGAGGCGGTTTTCTTGACACGTCTTGTCGAAGTAGAGATCGTGTCCCCCTTATTACTGGATTCTCATAAATACAGACGTGGATAACCCAATTGTGCCCGTTGGTATGACTCCTCGATTTTAGGCAAGTCCCAAACGGCCACGGGGAGGACGCTTGATATTCACCCTCTTTATAAAGAGGCCAAGGCCTGTCCTTTTTTCCTTCTCGTACTCAATCGAATCCTTCCCCCGCCTTGAGTTCCAACACCCAAGGCTCAGGTCGGGTGCTTCGGACCTTCAACCATGTCCGGATCCAACCTTCAAGGTCGGTGGATGCCTTCCTCTGTCACAGAGGAAGACATCAAGAAGCTAAGAGAGGCCCGGTATTTGACCAGCGGAATCTGGCACAGGCTGCCTGCTCGAGGGCAGGTCATTCTCACTCCCAAACCCGGCGAGAGCGTTGTATTCATCTCTCACTTCCTCCGAGGGCTAGGCCTCGCTCTGGATCCCTTTGGTAGGGGGCTCATGTTTTATTATGGGCTGGATTTTCATGACCTGGCCCCGGATTCCCTCCTTCACATCTCGTCGTTCATCGTCGTATGTGAGGCCTTCCTCCGCATTACCCCACACTTCGGCCTGTGGCTCAAGACTTTCAATGTGAAGCCGAAGATGATCGAGGGGCGACACGCAGAGTGCGGAGGTGCCGTAATAAGCAAAAGCGCCGATGCTCCATGGCCAGAGGGTTCCTTCCCGGAGGTGTCTAGTTTATGGCAATGGGAGTGGTTTTATATCACAGCTCCCCAGAGTACCAAGTGGGTAGCCGCCCCTGCCTTTCGCTCAGGCCCCCCACCACAACTGACGTCGTGGATCAACAAGGGGCTGGACTGGGGGCCAGTAAATGATATGCCGTTATTGCAGAGTCGCATCCGAGATCTCCTCGAGAGAGATGTCAGCCTGTTCACGGTGATGCAAGTCATGCTAGTTCGTCAGGCCCCGCCTTGTAAACGTCGACCCCTCCGTATGTGGGAATTTGTGATGGCCTGGCTTATTAGGGACGATAGACTACTCATATCAATAAGGAATTCCTTCTTTTTCCGGGATCCCATTCGGACAGAACTCCAAAGTTAAGCGTGCTCAGCTTGGATAGTGTCAGGATGGGTGACCGACCGGGAAGTTGCTCCCGGGTGCGCACGAGTGAGGACAAAGTGCGCAGAAAAGACTAGTATTGATCTGTGGGGCCAGTCTACATCCCGCCAGGAGTAACGACCACCGGCGGGTGTGTCTGGGGCGTTACAAGTTGGTATCAGAGCCGACCCTCGCGGTTACACGGATGTTTGCGGGCAGGTGCGCGGTCATGTTGTTCATGACGTTTGTGACCCGTCGTGGCACACGGCATGGTACATGTACCAGACTGGATGCACAGACGTATGTGCCAAGAGGGAACGTTCCTGTGGCCCGACGAGGACGTCGGTTCCTCTGAGTGGGGGTGTATGTGATGGCCTGGCTTATTAGGGATGATAGATTACTCATATCAATAAGGAATTCCTTTTCTTCCGGGATCCCATTCGGACAAAACTCCAAAGTTAAGCGTGCTCAGCTTGGAGTAGTGTCAGGATGGGTGACCGACTGGGAAGATGCTCGCGGGTGCGCATGAGTGAGGACAAAGTGCGCAGAAAAGACTAGTATTGATCTGTGGGGCCAATCTACATCCCGCCAGGAGTAACGACCACCGGCGGGTGTGAGTGAGGACAAAATGCGCAGAAAAGACTAGTATTGATCTGTGGGGCCAATCTACATCCCGCCAGGAGTAACGACCACCGGCGGGTGTGTCCGGGGCGTTACAGAATTCAACCCGGAGGGACCGTGAACTATTCAGCACTTCCTCAGCATGATGCTCGAAGAGATGTACAAATTGTTCTTCAGACCACAAATAAAGTGTCCGTACACCACCGAGGATGCGGGTCTAAGCTGTAATCGCCCAGATACCCAAGTAAGTAATCCCGTGGCCAAACACACTGTCTTTTTATTTATCACAACATCATTCTGAAAAGTCGCTCTTTGACCAGGATTGGGTAACAAAGGCAAAGATGATCAGGTGTTCGGCCCCCCTTCCCGAAGGCTCAGCAAATCCTGTACTAGCCAGAATGCTCGAGCCAGCGCCTTATCAGGCGCCCTCGGGGGAAGATAAATGGGGGAATAAACAGGCTGAAAGCGGGCCTCGCTCATTATTCATCCAAACCGGGGGAATTAGCGCCTCCGCGAAGGAGGATAACCAGGGAGAAGAATCTGAAATTCCCTCTCCTCAAGGAAGGAAGAGGACCACCTCTGAAGGCCCGAAAACAAAGGTTTCCAAGCGGGGGAAGAAATCTTCGCCAGAGGGTCCTGCCTCGGAGGGTACTCTTGCCGCACAGTGCCCGCAAGGGGATCAGCCCTCTACCGAGCTGTAAGTAAACAAAAAGTACTTAATAGTAAAAATATCCTACATTACTTCTGAAGATAATAACCAAAGCATATATCTTGTAGTTCAGGTCGTAGCCCTTCTCGACAGAGTTCATCTTCGGGGGATCTTCTTCCGGAGATAATGGAGAGCGAAACACCTCCCCCTGCCACCCTGCCTCATGAGGCGGGCGACCCTGAAGTGTCGTCGCGGAGGGTTTCTCCTGATCCGCCAAGGCCAGAGGGTAATCCTTTGGCCACCCGAAGTCCTCAGTATTCGGCTCCTAAAGAGAGCAACAGAAAGAGTCCGGAACTGTCCAGTGTGCGATCAGACGCACTGAAGGATCTTCTGGAGCAAGCGGCCATCTCAGAAGCGCATCGTATGCTAATGGGTACGGTGATTGAGAGGATTTCATCCGCCGAAATAGGGTTTCATGAAGCTTTTATGAGTCTACGGAAAGGCTTTGAGGTGCGTGAAATAGTGTATGTTTTTGACAGTACCGCACACGTTAGGTATGCCCTATGTAGATAGTAGCCCCTGAGACTCTGGTTGCCGTCGAGAATGGCGGCAAACAGAGGATCATAGTCCTAGGTAATAATCAGGCCGCCTTCATGTGCAGGTGGCTGATAACCTACAAGTATAGGGGATCGCAATAGTTTTCGAGGGTAGAGTATTCAACCCAAATTTATTGATTCGACACAAGGGGAGCCAAAGAATATTCTCAAGTATTAGCACCTGAGTTGTCAATTCAACCACACCTGGAAACTTAATATCTGCAGCACAGTATTTAGTAGAAAAGTAATATGATAGTAGTGGTAACGGTAGCAAAAGGTAATGATAGCAAAAGTAATGTTTTTGGTATTTTGTAGTGATGATAGCAATAGAAACGGAAAAGTAAATAAGCGAGGAACAATATATGGAAAGCTCGTAGGCAATGGATCGGTGATAGAGAATTATGCCAGATGCGGTTCATCATGTAACAGTCATAACCTAGGGTGACACAGAACTAGCTCCAGCTCATCAATGTAATGTAGGCATGTATTCCGAATATAGTCATACATGCTTATGGAAAAGAACTTGCATGACATCTTTCGGCCTACCCTCCCGTGGCAGCGAGGTCCTAACGGAAACTAAGGGATATTAAGGCCTCCTTTTAATAGAGTACCGGAACAAAGCATTAGCACATAGTGAATACATGAACTCCTCAAACTACGGTCATCACCGGTAAGTATCCCGATTATTGTCACTTCGGGGTTAACGGATCATAACACATAATAGGTGACTATAGACTTGCAAGATACAATCTAGAACTCTCATATATTGATGAAAACATAATAGGTTCAGATCTGAAATCATGGCACTCGGGCCCTAGTGACAAGCATTAAGCATAGCAAAGTCATAGCAACATCAATCTCAGAACATAGTGGATACTAGGGATCAAACCCTAACAAAACTAACTCGATTACATGATAAGTCTCATCCAACCCATCATCGTCCAGCAAGCCTACGATGGAATTACTCACGCACGGCGGTGAGCATCATGAAATTGGTGATGGAGGAAGATTGATGATGACGATGGCGACAGATTCCCCTCTCCGGAGCCCCGAATGGACTCCAGATCAGCCCTCCCGAGAGGTTTTAGGGCTTGGCGGCGGCTCCGTATCGTAAAACGCGATGAATCCTTCTCTCTGATTATTTTCTCCCCGAAACCAAATATATAGAGTTGGAGTTGAGGTCGGAGGAGCTCCAAGGGGCCCACGAGGTAGGGGCGCGCCCTAGTGGGGCAGGCGCGCCCCCACCCTCGTGGACAGGTGGTGGGCCCCCTGGCATTCATCTTTTGCGAGGATTTTTTATTATTTCTGAAAAGTTGCTCCGTGAAGTTTCACGTCATTCCGAGAACGTTTGTTCCTGCACATAAATAACACCATGGTAATTCTGCTGAAAACAACGTCAGTCCGGGTTAGTTCCATTCAAATCATGCAAGTTAGAGTCCAAAACAAGGGCAAAAGTGTTTGTAAAAGTGGATACGACGGATACGTATCAACTCCCCCAAGCTTAAACTCTTGCTTGTCCTCAAGCAATTCAGTTGATAAACTGAAAGTGATAAAGAAAAACTTTTACAAACTCTGTTTGCTCTTGTTGTTGTAAATATGTAAAGCCAGCATTCAAGTTTTCAGCAAAGATTATGACTAACCACATTCAGAATAATGCTTAGGTCTCATGTTCACTCATATCAATGGCATAATTAACTAGCGAGCTATAATAATAAATGTCGGATGACAACACTTTCTCAAAACAATCATTATATGATATAACAAGATGGTATCTCGCTAGCCCTTTCTAAGACCGCAAAACATAAATGCAGAGCACCTTTAAAGATCAAGGACCGACTAGATATTGTAATTCATGGTAAAAGAGATCCAGTCAAGTCATACTTAATGTAAACTAACAGTAATGAATGCAAATGACAGCGGTGCTCTCGAACTGGTGCTTTTTAATAAGAAGATGATGACTCAACATGAAAGTAAATAGATAGGCCCTTCGTAGAGGGAAGCAGGGATTTGTAGAGGTGCCAAAGCTCGATTTTGAAACAGAGGTGAATAATATTTTGAGCGGTATACTTTCATTGTCAACATAACAACCAAGAGATGGCAATATCTTCCATGCTACACACATTATAGGCGGTTCCCAAACAGAATGGTAAAGTTTATACTCCCCCTTCCACCAACAAGCATCAATCCATGGCTTGCTCGAAACAACGAGTGCCTCCAACTAACAAGAGTCCCAGGGGGACTTTTGTTTGCAATTATTTTGATTTAGTTTGCATAAATCATGGGACTGGGCATCCCGGTGACCAGCCATTTATCTCGTGAGTGAGGAGTGGAGTCCACTCTTCTTGAGAATAACCCGCCTAACATGGAAGATACGGACAACCCTAGTTGATACATGAGCTATTCGAGCATACAAAACAGGATATTTATTTGAAGGTTTAGAGTTTGGCACATACAAATTTACTTGGAACGGCAGGTAGATACCGTATATAGGTAGGTATAGTGGACTCATGTGGAATAACTTTGGGGTTTAAGAGATTGGATGCACAAGCGGTATTCCCGCTTAGTACAGGTGAAGGCTAGCAAAAGACTGGGAAGCGACCAGCTAGAGAGCGACAACAGTCATGAACATGCATTAAAATTAATTGACACCGAATGCAAGCATGAGTAGGATATAATCCACCATGAACATAAATATCGTGAAGGCTATGTTGATTTTGTTTCAACTACATGCGTGAACATGTGCCAAGTTAAGTCACTTAAATCATTCAGAGGAGGATACCACCCTATCATACCACATCACAACCATTTTAATAGCATGTTGGCATGCAAGGTAAACCATTATAACTCATAGCTAATCAAGCATGACACAAGAAACTATGATCTCTAGTTGTCATTGCAAACATGTTTATCCATAATAGGTTGAATCAGGAACGATGAACTAATCATATTTACAAAAACAAAGGAGGTCGAGTTCATACCAGCTTTTCTCATCTCAGTCAGTCCATCATATATCAGCATAATTGCTTTTCACTTGCACGACCGAACGATATGGATAATAATAATAGTGCACGTGCATTGGACTAAGCTGGAATCTGCAAGCATTCAATAAACAGGAGAAGACAAGGTAATATGGACTCTTTTTTCAGATCAACAATAATGCATATAAGAGCCACTTCAACAATTTAATTGTGGTCTTCTCCTATCGAGCCCCAAAGAAAAGAAATAAAACTATTTACACGGGAAAGCTCCCAACAAGCAAAAGAAGAACAAGAAATCTTTTTGGGTTTTCTTTTTAATTACTACTACAAGCATGGAAATTAAACTGATTAAAATCTACAACTAATTTTGTTTTGTTTTTCTTAAGTTTTATTTAACACACAAGAAGAAAGCATAAAAAGGAAAATAAACTAGCATGGATGATACAATGAAAAAGTATGAGCACCGACATCTAGCAATGAGTGTGTGAACATGAATGTAATGTTGGTGAGAAATACGTACTCCCTGAAGCTTAGGCTTTTGGCCTAAGTTGGTCTATGGCCACGGTTGGCCTGGCTGATATCCGTAGCAGAAGTTGGGGTCGTACTGAGATGCAGCGGCTATCGCCTCATGAGCTACAGCGTGGCGACGAGCGGCCTCCGCCCTCCTCTCGTACTCATTTGCCTCCTCTCTGGTAATAACATATCTTCCTCGTGCCTGATAATCAAAGAAGGCAGGAGCATGGAGAGTAATACGGACAGCACGGCGTCTGTCAAAAATTAAGTGATACTGGAGAGGTGATTCATTCCTCTCGACAAACTGGTGGTGAACCATAGCATTGAAGTCTAGGTAAGCAGGAGGTAATTCAATATCATCATTACGTATAGTTACACCAAGATAATCAGCTAAGTGGGTTGCATAAATTCCACCAAAGAAATCTCCATTAAATCTATTAAGATGCAACCTACGTGCAACAATGGCTCCCAAATTATAAGATTTGTCTCCCAACACAGCACTCCTAAGAATACTGAGGTCCGGGACACACATGTGACATGCTTCCTCTTTACCGTTAATGCATCTACCTATGAAGAGAGCAAAATAATGTATAGCAGGAAAATGAATGCTCCCTATGGTAGCTTGTGTTATATCTCTAGATTCCCCCACAGTTATACTAGCAAGAAAATCTCTAAATTCCGATTTGTGAGGTTCCCTGATACTATCCCATTGTGGAAGTTTGCAAGAAGTGGTAAAATCCTCTAGTCCATAGTGTAAGAATTTTCATAAAGATCAAACAGGACAGTTGGAGAATTACGTGAATATGAAAATTCAAACCTCCTCACAAAGGAACTAGTGAGATGGTGATACCAGCTGCACTTCTGTTCCTCAAAGCTCACAAGATCAATGTTACGCAAATATGCGTTAAATTCTTCCTTAATCCCCGCTCGATCCATAAAATTTTCCGAAGGCCATTCACAAGGACGCAATGGAGCGTCTTTTGGTGGCTCTTCATCAACATCACGCAATGCAGGCCTGGGTCCTTGCTTCCTTGAAGAACCACCTTGGAACATTTTCCTAAGCATATTTCTTCCTCTGAAAAATCTCTGAAATTTATAGTAACTTCAAAATAAAAGTAAAGTAAATCAAACTCAATAATATTGATAGCAACTACTCCTACAAGTGCCTAGGGCTTATATCATGCATCAAAACTACTTTTGACCATATAAATTTGACATGCAAGCTCAAGAACATGGTCACCTAGGCAACATAAATTTGCAATGGATAAAGCACTAGAACAAAAACTAATTGGACCAATTGAGGAGTCACATACCAAGGAACAATCTCCCCAAGCAGTTTTGTGAGAGGTGCTTTGAGCAAGGAGATCGAAAATGGCAGCAAAATGAGCTAGAACTCGTGCTTGAGTTGGATATTCGTGTTTGTGGGAGGAAGAAAGAGTGTGTGGGTGAAAGGATAAGTGGAGGAGGGCCACCGTGGGCCCACGAGGCAGGGGGGCGCCCAGGGGGGTAGGGCGCGCCCTCCACCCTCGTGGCCAGGTGGATGACCCCCCTGCTATGTTCTCAGTGCCAAATATTCTCAAATATTCTAGAAAAAAATCATATTTAAATTTCAGGGCATTTGGAGAACTTTTATTTTTGGGGTATTTTTATATTGCACAGATAATCAGATAGCAGACAAAAATGCTTATTTTTATTCTATTTAATATAAATAACAGAAAGTAAGAGGAGAGTACAACAACTTGTGCCTTCTAGTTTCATCCATCTCATGATCATCAAAAGGAATCCACTAACAAGGTTGATCAAGTCTTGTTAACGAACTCATTCCGAATAACATGGAACCGGAGAAATTTCAAATAACACTATGTTACCTCAACGGGGATATGCACATCCCCAATAATAAGAATATCATATTTCTTCTTGACAGTAGGAAGAGGAAATTCAAAACCTCCAAATATAATCGATGGGATTTTTTCCAATAGAGTTGATACTATGAACTTGAGGTTGTTTCCTCGGAAAGTGTACCGTATGCTCATTACCATTAACATGAAAAGTGACATTGCCTTTAGTGCAATCAATAACAGCCCCTGCAGTATTCAAAAAGGGTCTTCCAAGAATAATAGACACACTATCGTCCTCGGGAATATCAAGAATAACAAAGTTCGTTAAAATAGTAACGTTTGCAACTACAACAAGCACATCCTCACAAATACCGACAGGTATAGCAGTTGATTTATTAGCCATTTGCAAAGATATTTCAGTAGGTGTCAACTTATTCAAATCAAGTCTACGATATAAAGAGAGAGGCATAACACTAACTCCAGCTCCAAGATCACATAAAGCAGTTTTAACATAGTTTCTTTTAATGGAGCATGGTATAATTGGTACACTGGGATCTCCAAGTTTCTTTGGTATTCCACCCTTAAAAGTATGATTAGCAAGCATGGTGGAAATTTCAGCTTCTGGTATCTTTCATTTATTTGTAACAATATCTTTCATATACTTAGCATAAGGATTCATTTTGAGCATATCAGTTAATCGCATACGCAAAAAGATAGGTCTAATCATCTCAGCAAAGCGCTCAAAATCCTCATCATCCTTTTTCTTGGATGGTTTGGGAGGAAAAGGCATGGGTTTCTGAACCCAAGGCTCTCTTTCCTTACCGTGTTTCCTAGCAACAAAGTCTTTCTTATCATAACATTGATTCTTTGATTGTGGGTTATCAAGATCAACAACAGGTTCAATTTCTATATCATTATCATTACTAGGTTGAGCATCATTATGAACATTATCATTAACATTATCACTAGTTTCAGGTTCATTACCAGATTGTGTTTCAGCGTCAGAGATAGAAATATCATTTGGATTTTCATGTGTTTCAGTAATAGGTTCACTAGAAGCATGCTAAGTCCTATCCGTTTTCTTTTTCTTCTTCTTAGAAGAACTAGGTGCATCTATATTATTTCTCTGAGAATCTTTCTCAATTCTCTTAGGATGGCGTTCAGGATACAAATGTTCCTGAGTCATTTTACCACCTCTAGTCATAACTCTAACAGCATTATCATTATCCTTGCTATTCAATTCATTGAGCAAATCATTTTGAGCCTTAAGTACTTGTTCTACTTGAGTGGTAACCATAGAAGCATGTTTACTAATAAGTTTAAGTTCACCTTTAACATTAGCCATATAATCACCCAAGTGTTCAAGCATATTTGAATTGTATTTCAATTGTCTACCAAAATAAGCATTAAAATCTTCTTGCTTAGCCATAAATTTATCAAACTCATCTAAGCATGGGCTAGCAAACTTAGTAAATGGGATTTCAGCTTTATCATATCTATAGAGAGAATTTACCTTTACTACCTGTGTCGGGTCATTAAGATCATTTGTTTCTTCAATAGGCGGTAAATTAAGACCATGTATTTCTTCAATAGGAGGTAAATTCTTAACATCTTCAGGTTTAATACATTTTTCTTTCATAGATTTCTTGGCCTCTTGCATATCTTCAGGATTGAGAAATAGAATACCCCTCTTCTTCGGAGTTGGTTTAGGAATAGGCTCAGGAACTGGCTCAGGAGGTGTCCAATTATTTTCATTTGTCAGCATATTATTCAATAGAATTTCAGCTTCATCCGGCGTTCTTTCCCTGAAAACAGAACCATCACAACTATCCCGGTAATCTCTAGAGGCATCGGTTAGTCCATTATAAAAGATACCAAGTATTTCATTTTTCTTAAGAGGATGACTAGGCAAAGCATTAAGTAACCTGAGAAGCCTCCCCCAAGCTTGTGGGAGACTCTCTTCTTCAATATGCACAAAATCATACATATCCCTTAAAGTAGCTTGTTTCTTATAAGTAGGGAAATATTTAGCAGAGAAGTAATAAATCATATCTTGGGGACTACGCACACAACCAGGATCAAGAGAATTAAACCATATCTTAGCATCACCTTTTAATGAGAACGGAAATATTTTAAGGATATAAAAGTAACGAGTTCTCTCATCATTAGTGAACATGGTGGCTATATCATATAATTTAGTAAGATGTGCCATAATAGTTTCAGATTCATAGCCATGAAAAGGATCGGATTCAACCAAAGTAATTATATCAGGATCAACAGAGAATTCATAATCCTTATCAGTAACAAAGATAGGTGAAGTAGCAAGAGCAGGGTCAGGTTTCATCCTAGCATTTAGAGATTTCTTATTCCATTTAGCTAATAACCTCTTGAGTTCATATCTATCTTTGCAGGCTAAAATAGCTAAGGAAGCTTCTTTATCAAAAACATAACCCTTAGGAATAACAGGTGAATCTTCATCATCACTTTCATCAGTATTATCAGGTTCAATATTTTCATTCTCTCTAGCCCTAGCAAGTTGTTCATCAATAAATTCACCAAGTGGCACAGTAGTATTAAGCATAGAAGTAGTTTTATCATAAGTATCATATATAGCATAAGTGGCATCATCAATAACATGCGACATATTAGAACGAATAGCAGAAGCAGGTTTAGGTGACGCAAGCTTACTCAAAACAGAAGGTGAATCAAGTGCAGAGCTAGATGGCAGTTCCTTACCTCCCCTCGTAGTTGAGGGATAAATGTTGGTTTTTGGATCTCTCAAGTTCTTCATAATGATAAGCAGATGTAAATCCCAAGTGACTCAAAGAATAGAGCTATGCTCCCCGGCAACAGCTCCAGAAAATAGTCTTGATAACCCACAAGTATAGGGGATCGCAATAGTTTTCGAGGGTAGAGTATTCAACCCAAATTTATTGATTTGACACAAGGGGAGCCAAAGAATATTCTCAAGTATAGTAGCTGAGTTGTCAATTCAACCACACCTGAAAACTTAATATCTGCAGCAAAGTATTTAGTAGCAAAGTAATATGATAGTAGTGGTAACGGTATCAGAAGGTAATGATAGCAAAAGTAATGTTTTTGGTATTCTGTAGTGATGATAGCAATAGCAACGGAAAAGTAAATAAGCGAAGAACAATATATGGAAAGCTCATAGGCAATGGATCGGTGATAGAGAATTATGCCGATGCGGTTCATCATGTAACAGTCATAACCTAGGGTGACACAGAACTAGCTCTAGTTCATCAATGTAATGTAGGCATGTATTCCGAATATAGTCATACATGCTTATGGAAAAGAACTTGCATGACATCTTTTGTCCTACCCTCCCGTGGCAGCGGGGTCCTAACGGAAACTAAGGGATATTAAGGCCTCCTTTTAATAGAGTACCGGAACAAAGCATTAGCACATAGTGAATATATGAACTCCTCAAATTACGGTCATCACCGGTAAGTATCCCGATTATTGTCACTTCGGGGTTAACGGATCATAACACATAATAGGTGACTATAGACTTGCAAGATAGGATCTAGAACTCTCATATATTGATGAAAACATAATAGGTTCAGATCTAAAATCATGGCACTCGGGCCCTAGTGACAAGCATTAAGCATAGCAAAGTCATAGCAACATCAATCTCAGAACATAGTGGATACTAGGGATCAAACCCTAACAAAACTAACTCGATTACATGATAAATCTCATCCAATCCATCACCTTCCAGCAAGCCTATGATGGAATTACTCACTCACGGCGGTGAGCATCATGAAATTGGTGATGGAGGAAGGTTGATGATGACGATGGCGACGGATTCCCCTCTCTGGAGCCCCGAACGGACTCCAGATCAGCCCTCCCGAGAGGTTTTATGGCTTGGCGGCGGCTTCGTATCGTAAAACGTGATGAATCCTTCTCTCTGATTTTTTCTCCCCGAAACCAAATATATAGAGTTAGAGTTGAGGTCAGAGGAGCTCTAGGGGGCCCACGAGGTAGGGGGCGCGCCCTACCCTCGTGGACAGGTGCTGGGCCCCCTGGCCTTCATCTTTTGTGAGGATTTTTTATTATTTCTGAAACATTGCTCCGTGAAGTTTCAGGTCATTCCGAGAACGTTTGTTTCTGCACATAAATAACACCATGGTAATTCTGCTGAAAACAACGTCAGTCCGGGTTAGTTCCATTAAAATCATGCAAGTTAGAGTCCAAAACAAGGGCAAAAGTTTTGGAAAAGTAGATACGACGGAGACGTATCAGTGGCTGAAGGTCTGGTGGCTAGCCGGACTGGTGAGTTTGCCGAGCTGAGGCGGCAACTTGATGCGGCAAATGCCGACATTGTGCTTGTCAACAAGCGGCTCGACGAGGCACAGGGTATGTGATTTCTCCGGTGATCAACACATAGTAAGAGGAGCATGATGCTAGTATCTTTAATATGTTGTGACTGCAGATGGAGCTGCCACCGTGGAGACCCTTCGGGCGAAACTTGCCCGAGCCAAGGAACAAGCCAGGAATAGCGATGCGGCCGCTCTAAAGGCGGTCGAATAGCTGAGGGCAGAACAGGCCGCGCATTGCCAAAGCAAGGAAAGAATAGCCAAGATGGCCGTTGAGTTGAAAGATGCCGCCGACCGTTGCCAGCTTCTTGAAAAATAAATCCAAGCGAAGGCGACGGACCTGGAGAAGGCCATGGTAGCAGCCAAGGAAGCCCGCTCCAAAATCAGTGCGGCAATGGAGGAGCTGCGTCAACCTGGAGATATCGCGGCTGAGAAGCCCTTTTTGGTGCGGACTAAGTTCGGAGATCCGAAGTATGCCCCTCTTGATCAACTATGGAGTTCTGCAGACGCATACATGGATTTGGCAGCAAGTGCTGCTGATGCGGCCGAGTACTTCAAGGATCAAAAAGATCGTGAAGTGGAAAAGTTTTTTTGGTCACAGTTCCATGCTCCAGTGCGTCCGCTACTGTTGAATGAGCGAATGGCCGAGTGGGCCGAGCTCCATAGGTTGTCCGGACTTGCCATGAGGTCTGTTGTGGATCATCTGTGGCCGGAAGGGCCAAGGCCGAATAGTTACTTTAGTTTAGTGCAACAATTCCTTGGTGCTGTGCCGCACATCGACGCTATGAAGAGGTCGACGTGCATAGAGGGTGCGCGGATGGCACTTGCCCGTGTCAAGACATACTGGGTAGAGATGGAGGCCACCACTATTGCAACACAGGTTCGGCCGTGGGCCGAGTAGCTGCCGAGCATTACTTTGAAGAAGTCCTTGGAGGTGCTCGTTCGATAGAGGCTCAGTGCTCGAAGAATATTATGTTCTAGTGACATGTATTCCCATTGTAAAAACAATGTTTTATAGAATTATAAAGGATGTGTTTATACTTTTTCCTGAAAGTATTGTGATGCCTCCTGTGTGGCCGTTTATGTATATATGTATATGACCTGAAAGTTTGCAGTCGTTGGCTTCAGCCCCCACGCATATAATGCGGGGGTGTTCGAAAAAAACGCGTATTCACACTTGATCCAATGTCTTGGTCCATGAAGGAGGTGGTAGTGCAGCGAACGAGGCAATCAGACTATATTGCTTTAACACTTTCACTTAGCCATAGGAGTTTGACGGTGGGACTACTATATAGCCCCTGGTACTTTCACGCTCGTCCGAATACGGGGCGCGTACGTACATGACCGGGAAACGTCCCTTTGTTAATGCGGAGGAATCCCGAAGATTCCGCTAAGTCATGGAGTGGTTGACCAGTCTCGCGCTTTATCATGGCAGTCAGTTTTCGGCTTTCTCTACTGAGGTGCTCATCCAGATGAACCAGGGCACAATCACAGTAGTTCTCCCGGTGCCGTCTTAGCCGGTAGAGCGGAACGTAAGGTAGCAAAACACGGGAGCCAGGCAAACCCAACATTTGACCAAAGACATGATTCGGAGTTGATGCATATAAGGCCAAACTCGCGACGCCGAACACTCCCTAAGGTATTCGGTCTTTATAACATATGCCGGGCCGAACAATGCCCTTAATAATAAACCCCGAGTGTCCAGGTATGTGCAATATTCTGACGTGGCCACATTCCAATACCGTCAGCATCCTTCTCGGTTGTATTGAGTATCCGGAGGATGTGAACAACAAGAGGCAGTAAAAAAGGTTTACGCAGGGTCTTAATCTAAAAAGAAACCTTTGAGCGGGTCCCTGCTGCACGTCTGCGCCTGTGTCTCTGTTGTGCCGTGTCCTGGACGGGTGTAGCACGATTGTCATCTGTAAAAGAGAAGAACTTAGGTGAAAGTTGTCATGCCAGAAAATTGGTTATTATCAATAAACCGTTAAAATTCAAGATAAGTCAAGTTGAGCCGAACTAGCCCTGATTACACGCGGGAAGCCCCTGGTACCGTCTATGAGGGTTTAACCATCAAACCAATCTCATGTATATGTAGTGGTGCGCCGGACTCATCTAACCGTGTCCTCGGTCTTGACGACCTGTCATTTATTCTGGTTGGTGAGGCCGTCTAGTGCTCGGCTGTTAAAGTCGCCGCACGTTCTTCCGCGCGTAGAGAACGCTCAATATTTCCACTAACTGTGATGGTGCCACGTGGACCGGACATCTTAAGCTTGAGAGAAGCGTAATGCGGTACTGCATTAAAACGAGCGAAAGCCGCTCTTCCGAGTAGTGCTTGATACCCACTTCGGAATGGAGCGATGTAGAAAGTTAACTTTTCACTTCAAAAGTTGTCGAAAGAACCGAATACAACCTCTAGTAATAGAGAGCCCGTGCAGCGGGCCTCTGGGCCTGGTATTACTCCCTTGATGGTAGTATTACTGCGGCCGATTTTTGTCGGGTCTATCCCCATTTTGCGGACTGTGTCCTGATATATCAGATTTAGACCACTTCCGCCGTCCATAAGGACTCATGTGAGATGGTATCCGTTTATTATTGGGTCTAACACCAAGGCAGCCAATCCTTCATGTCGGATGCTTGTCGGGTGATCCCTGCGATCGAAAGTGATCGGGCAGGCCAACCAAGGGGTGAACTTGGGGGTGACGGCTCTACAACGCGTATGTCTCGGAGTGCATGTTTGCTTCTCCTCTTCGTCACGTGGATCATGTTTACTGTTTTAACCTCTGGTGGGAATTTTTTCTATCCTCCAGTGCTTTGCTGGCGAGGTTCGTCCTCGTCTTCACTTGGTGTCTCCCTCCCCCTCTTGTGTTTGGCGTTTAGCTTACCGGCCTGCTTGAAGACCCAACATTGTCTGTGGGTGTGATTTGCAGGTTTGTGGGGGGTGCCATGAATCTGACATAGCTTGTCTAGAATCTTGTTTAGGCTAGACGGTCCATCTCTGCTGCCTTTCAAAGGCTTTTTCCGCTGACCTGGTCGAGAGCCCCTGAATCCGGCGTTTACCACCGTATTATCTGGGTTGTCTTCTTTATTTCGACGCTTGCTTTTACTGCGTCATGGTTTTCCATTGCCATCCCTGACTTCGGATGTGCTTGGGTCGCTGGTGCTACTACGGGCTAACCAGCTATCTTCGCCCGCGCAAAAGTGGGTCATGAGGCTTGTCAGGGCTGCCATTGTTCTAGGTTTTTCTTGGCCGAGGTGTCTGGCGATCCATTCGTCTCGAATGCTGTGCTTAAAAGGTGCTAAGGCTTCAGTGTCCGGACAGTCGACAATTTGGTTCTTCTTAGTGAAAAAACTGTTACAAAGCTTTCGGGCTGACTCTCCGGGCTGTTGAATTATATGACTTAAATCATCTGCATCCAGAGGTTGGACATAGGTCCCTTGAAAATTAGCCCAAAAAGCATCCTCGAGCTCCTCCCAACTTCCAATTGAGTTTTCGGGGAGGCTTTTCAGCTAATGCCGAGCTGGTCCTTTAAGCTTGAGGGGCAAGTACTTGATGGCGTGAAGATCGTCTCTGCGAGCCATATGGATATGGAGGATAAAGTCCTCAATCCAGACCCCAGGGTCTGTGGTCCCGTCGTACGCCTCTATGTTCACTGGTTTGAATCCTTCTAGGAATTCGTGGTCCAGCACCTCATCGGTGAAACATAGGGGCTGTGCGGCACCCCTGTATTTGGATGTATCATGGCGTTCAGACGGTTGTAGTATTCGGTTTTGATTTTGTGCCGGAGCACGCTTCCTAGATCCATAGATGGATCTGGTCATACTGGATTTTTGGTGCAAGTCCTCACATAGATCGTGTGTTGACTTATGTGCGGCCTTGTTAGCTGCTCTATCGCGGTCACAAGGTGGTTGATCCGGCCGGTTGGCCGTTTTATTTTTTGGCTGTGTGGGCTCTAAGGCCTCATCGTCGAATTCAGGTAATAGCTTGCACTTTGGATAGCTCTTTGTGTGGTAACTTCCACCATACTTTTCTTTGTTGTCGAGCACTTTGTTCCACCTTCTGTTGAGCGTATTTTGTGCGGCCTTAAGCCTTTGCTTCTGTTTCTTCAGACTCCTCGCTGTGGCAATAAGCCTGCTGCAGAGGTTCTCTTGTTCCAAGTGCCATTCCGGGATGATGTGCGCATCTTCGTCCGGACTGTTTTCCTCCCCAGAGGGGGGTTGATGAGGTTTATCCGCGGCGTCTTCGTGTTCGGACATTGGATCCGTACTATGCTCGCCTTTTGTAGTTTCATCGTGCTCTGCCGCCGGGGCAATGTGGTCGTCGTTTCCTCTGGAGTCGACTGGAGTGTTATTTTCTCTTGCGTTGTTATCGCTGTTTTTGCCGAGGCGGGATTTGGAGCGGCGCCTACGCTGACGCTTTGTTTGCTTCTTGGAGGGGTCATCCTCCGCTGTCTCCTCCCGTTCCTCGTCATCGTTTTCTTTGGGTGTATCCACCATGTATATATCATATGACGAGGTGACAGTCCAGTGCCCTGTGGGCGGTGGTTCCTGTTCGTCTCCTGCATCGTCGTCCATACCGTCGATGTCTTCAGAGTCGAAGTCGAGCATGTCGGTTAAATCGTTGACAGTGGCTACTAATTGGCTGGTGGGTGGGTAGAGAATTTCTTCGTCGTCCGCATCCCATTCTAGCCGGACATAGTTCGGCCAAGGTTCTCCTGACAAGGAGAGACCTTAATGAATTTAGCACATCGCCGAAAGCTGAGTGCTGAAAGATATCGGCGGAGGTGAACTCCATGATCGGCGCCCAATCGGATTCGATAGGCACGGACTTAGGCGGCTCGGAGTCCGTGGCCGTAGATGAATCCAGTGGTTCGGCAACACGGCTCTCCTAAGGGGTGAAGTCAGTATCCGGCTCTATCGCCACTGAGAGTGCGACCTCCATGGCGGGGTCTATCCACCCGTCCTCAGATGGCGCAATTTGCTCCGGATTGAAGGCCGGAGTAGTTGCGGGTGTGATCTCCCGAACACTGTCCGACGGCAGAGCTAAATCACGCTCGTCGTGATTGTGCGGCGCACCTGACATGGGCTCGAATCCGTCGAAGATCAAGTCTCCGCAGATGTCGGTAGTGTTGTTTAAGTTTCTGAACCTGACCAGATGGCCAGGGGCGTGTCTCTCGATCTGCTCCAGATGGCCAAGCGAGTTGGCCCGCAGTGCGAAGCCGCCGAATACGAAGATCTGTCCGGGGAGGAAAATCTCACCCTGGACCGCATCGTTACCGATGATCGAAGGAGCCATCAAGCCTTATGGTGACGGCACAGTGGAACTCTCAATGAAAGCACCAATGTCAGTGTCAAAACCGGCGGATCTCGGGTAGGGGGTCCCGAACTGTGCGTCTAAGGCGAATGGTAACAGGAGGCAGGGGACACGATGTTTACCCAGGTTCAGGCCCTCTTAATGGAGGTAATACCCTACATCCTGCTTGATTGATATTGATGATATGAGTATTACAAGAGTTGATCTACCACGAGATCGTAGAGGCTAAACCCTAGATGCTAGCCTACGGTATGATTGT
The DNA here is from genome assembly GCF_003073215.2 of Triticum urartu. NCBI lineage: Eukaryota > Viridiplantae > Streptophyta > Magnoliopsida > Poales > Poaceae > Triticum > Triticum urartu. The sequence continues at coordinate 187,975,773 of NC_053023.1, forward strand.
TGTTGTCCTACGGACTAAACCCTCCGGTTTATATAGACACCGGAGGGGGCTAGGGTTACACAGAGTCGGTTACAAGGGAGGAGATCTACATATCCGTATTGCCAAGCTTGCCTTCCACGCCAAGGAAAGTCCCATCCGTACACGGGACGAAGTCTTCAATCTTGTATCTTCATAGTCCAACAGTCCGGCCAAAGGATATAGTCCGGCTGTCCGGAGACCCCCAATCCAGGACTCCCTCACATACTAACCAAGCAATTATGTCTTATGAAAATAAATAGCCAAAGAAAGCTCATCCCTACAAAATCATATAGTCTGGCTATGCTCCATCTTCACCACACAAAGCATTCAAATCATGCACAACCCCGATGACAAGCCGAGCAATTGGTTCATACTTTTTAACGCGCTTCAGCCTTTTCAACCCTCACGCAATACATGAGCGCAAGCCATGGACATAGCACTATGGGTGGAATAGAATATGATGATGGAGGTTTGTGTGAAGAAGACAAAAATGGAGGAAGTCTCACATCGATGCGGCTAATCAACGGGCTATGGAGATGCCCATCAATTGATGTCAATGTGGGATTTCCATGCAACGGATGCACTAAGAGCTATAAGTGTATGAAAGCTCAAACTTAAACTAAGTGGGTGTGCATCCAACTTGCTTGCTCATGAAGACCTAGGGCATTTGAGGAAACCCATCATTGGAATATACAAGCCAAGTTCTATAATGAAAATTCCCACTAGTATATGAAAGTGATAACTCAAGAGACTCTCTATATGAAGAACATGGTGCTACTCTGAAGCACATGTGTGGTAAAAGGATAGTAACATTGCCCCTTCTCTCTTTTTCTCTCATTTTTTTTGTTTTTGTTTTTTCGGACTTCTCTTTTTTTGGCCTTTCTCTTTTTTCTCCTTTTTTCTTTTTTTCGTCCGGAGTCCCATCCCGACTTGTGGGGGAATCATAGTCTCCATCATCCTTTCATCACTGGGACAATGCTCTAATAATGATGATCATCACACTTTTATTTACTTACAACTCAATATTACAACTCGATACTAGAACAAAGATATGACTCTATATGAATGCCTCCGGCGGTGTACCGGGATGTGCAATGATCTAGCGTAGCAATGACATCAAAAAACGGACAAGGCATGAAAACATCATGCTAGCTATCTTACGATCATGCAAAGCAATATGACAATAAATGCTCAAATCATGTATATGATGATGATGGAAGTTGCATGGCAATATATCTCAGAATGGCTATGGAAATACCCTGATAGGTAGGTATGGTGGCTGTTTGGAGGAAGATATAAGGAGGCTTATGTGTGACAGAGCGTATCGTATCACGGGGTTTGCATGCACCGGCGAAGTTTGCACCAACTCTCGAGGTGAGAAAGGGCAATGCACGGTACCGAAGAGGCTAGCAATGATGGAAGGGTGAGAGTACGTATAACCCTTGGACTCACATTAGTCATAAAGAACTCATATACTTATTGCAAAAGTTTATATGCCCTCGAAGCAAAGTACTACTACGCATGCCCCTAGGGGGGTAGATTGGTAGGAAAAGACCATTGCTCGTTCCTGACCGCCACTCATAAGGAATACAATCAATAAATACCTCATGCTCCAACTTCGTTACATAACGGTTCACCATACGTGCATGCTACGGGACTTCCAAACCTCAACACAAGTATTTCTCAATTTCAAAATTACTCAACTAGCACGACTCTTGTCGTGGGTTTGTCATGGCAGATGTCCTTGTGAAAGGACTTAGTCGTGGAGCCATCGCAACCGGTTAGCTTAAAGGGGTTAAACCGGACAAGGGGACATGGGTAGTTTTATACTAATTCGGCCCCTTCGATGAAGGTAAAAGCCTACATCTAGTTGTGTTTGGTATTGCTAGGGTTTCGAAGGCCAGGGAGGGAATCCGCTTGTCTGGCTCTCGAGTTGTTGTCTGTTGTCTTGAACCGCTGCCGGGTCGTCCCCTTATATACATGGGTGGCGCCCGTCGGTTTATAGAGTCCCGAAACTGGCTCATAAACGTGTCCGGTTCGGTCTCCACTCTTTCTATCTTACAATACAAGTTTCATACAAATGCCGGTTCATGGCTACGGGCCTTAAACCGGTTCTGGGCCCTGGACCTTTCCTCTTCTGTCTACATGGGCTTCAAGCATAATCAACTACGAATGAAGTTAACCCAGCCTTTCCTAGCCGGTTTACGCCCAGTAGTATTATCCCCAACATTAGGGCCCAGATTGATTTGAATAGGTTCATGTCAATCCTTAGTAAAAACTTCGCCTTCAACATCTTCTCATAATTTTAGTAAACCGCCGTGACGTCATCTTCTCGGATCATGGTAAACCATCGTGACGTCATCTGTTTAAAAACTGTGTATGACACATATTCATTAATGGGTCTCCGACAATCGAGGCGACAGCTCCACGTCACTTCCAAATTTCTGCCCCTCGATTTTTGTGCCTGACACTTATCCCTTGCCTTTATAAATAGGACTGAGGGGTCATTTTCACCTTTTCCCCCTCGTGCCTCTTCGCGTCTTCTTCCTTGCGCTGCTCAGCCTCTGGAGCTCCACCGCCACCGTCGACCGTCGCCTCTGCTCCGACCCTGGCCGCTGCATCACCCTGAACGTACCATAATACTGCGGCGCCTTTCCGCTTCCTCATCAGCTCCAGTAAGTTCTCTGCTTTTTTTCGCCACAGATCTGTTCTAGGGTTTCGACGTTCTTCGCAGTTTTTCTGAAGTTCATCAGTGCTTCAGTGTTGTTCTTCCCTGTTCTGCCTTTAGTCCGTAGATGGACACTTCGTGCTTGACGTATCCCTTGCTATGACTAATCTTCTGTTACCACCACAAATCCTTATGCGCAAAAAACTGATCTAGTCCTTCATAAACTGTTTCGGGTCCTACTCTTTTTAGGTCAGAATATTTTTGCCTTTCTGTCTTCGGTAGATCCAAAATTCCCATGTGATCCTATGAAACTTGTTTTTCCTTACTTAGCCCTTTTCGCCTTAGATCTTCATCCTCTATAGGCGGTTTACCTTTGCAAAAACAATCTATCTCATACCATTAGTCCCCTAGTAAACCGACAAACCTTCTTTGATTGTAATAATCTGGTTTAACAACACATGCATGCCCTTGATATGATCTTGCCATTCGCTGTTGTATTCGTCTCCGGTTTACGCATTTCACATGCCTGTATAACTTTATTCCACTGCATCTTGTATACCACCGTGAATAATTTGCAACCCGGCATTTCTTTTCCAGCTTTTTGTTTGACAATGGCCAAACAGTTTGCCGCTTGCAATTGGGCTCGTTCCCGGGTCACCAAGGAACAGTTGAACGGGATGGTTGATACATCTCCGTCGTATCTATAATTTTTGATTGTTCCATGCCAATATTATTCAACTTTCATATACTTTTTGGCAACTTTTTATACTATTTTTGGGACTAACATATTGATCCAGTGCCTAGTGCCAGTTCTTGTTTGTTGCATGTTTTTTGTTTCGCAAAAAACCCATACCAAACGGAGTCCAAACGGAATAAAAACTGATGGAGATTTATTTTGGAATATTTATGAATTTTGGGAAGTGGAATCATCGTGAGACGGTGTCCGAGGGGGCAGGAGGTAGGGGGCGCGCCCCAGGGTGTCAGGCGCGCCCCTGACCCTCGTGGCCACCCCGTAAGGCGGTTGGTGCCCTTCTTTCGCCGCAAGAAAGCTAATTTCCGAATAGAGATCGTGTCAAAATTTCAGCCCAAGTGGACTTACGGATCTCCGGGAATATAAGAAACGATGAAAGGGAAGAATCTGAGAACGCAGAAACAGAGAGAGACAGAGAGACAGATCCAATCTCGGAGGGGCTCTCGCCCCTCCCGTGCCATGGAGGCCATGGACCAGAGGGGAAACCCTTCTCGCATCTAGGGAGGAGGTCAAGTAAGAAGAAGAAGGAGGGGGGCTCTCTCCCCCTTGCTTCCGGTGGCACCGGAGTGCCACCGGGGGCCATCATCATCACCGCGATCTACACCAACACCTCCGCCATCTTCACCAACATCTCCATCACCTTCCCTCCTCTATCTACAGCGGTCCACTCTCCCGCAACCCGCTGTACCCTCTACTTGAACATGGTGCTTTATGCTTCATATTATTATCCAATGATGTGTTGCCATCCTATGATGTCTGAGTAGATTTTCGTTGTCCTATTGGTGGTTGATGAATTGCTATGATTGATTTAATTTGCTTGTGGTTATGTTGCTGTCCTTTGGTGCCCATCATATGATTGCGCGCGTGGATCACACCCTAGCGTTAGTTGTATGTTGATAGGACTATGTATTGGAGGGCAAGAGTGACAGAAGCTTCAACCTAGCATAGAAATTGATGCATACGGGATTGAAGGGGTACCAATATATCTTAATGCTGTGGTTGGGTTTTACCTTAATGAACATTAGTAGTTGCGGATGCTTGTTAATAGTTCCAATCATAAGTGCATACAATTCCAAGTCAGGGATGACATGCTAGCAGTGGCCTCTCCCACATAATACTTGTTATCGGTCTAGTAAAGTAGTCAATTGCTTAAGGGGCAATTTTGCAACTCCTACCACCACTGTTCCACACTCACTATATTTAATTTATTGTTTCTTTATCTAAATAGCCCCTACTTTTTATTTACGTAATCTTTATTATCTTGCAAACCTATCCAACAACACCTACAAAGTACTTGTAGTTTCATACTTGTTCTAGGTAAAGCGAACGTCAAGCGTGCGTAGAGTTGTATCGGTGGTCGATAGAACTTGAGGGAATATTTGTTCTACCTTTAGCTCCTCGTTGGGTTCGAAACTCTTACTTATCGAAAACTGTTGCGATCCCCTATACTTGTGGGTTATCAAGACCTTTTTCTGGCGCCGTTGCCGGGGATCAATAGCATGGGGTGAATATTCTCGTGTGTGCTTGTTTGCTTTATCACTAAGTAATTTTTATTTGCTGTTCTTAGTTGTTTTCTATCTTTAGTTATGGGTAGGAAACGCAAAATACCAAAAAAAATTAGTTGTACCTACTAAACCAATGGTTGAAGAACCACTCAAAATCTATCACACTGCTGAAGCTTATTACTTGGATCATCTTTGATCCCTATGTGCTCGTGCTGAAACCCCAACTAGCATAGTTGAGGGAAAATCTTTAGATGAGCATGCTTGTTTTGTGCGACACCGAATATCTGAAAAAGGGAAAACTTTACTGGATCAAATTCATCGTCTGCAATGCTATGCTTGGAATTTATGTGAAATATATGATTTTACTTGTTGTTCTGAAAACCCTAAGGAACACCTTCCCTACCAATGTGAGTTTATTGATAATGGAATCGTATCTTCGTATGCTAAGGGTGTTTATAGTTACTATGATGTTCAACAAATTGAAGAATTTGTTGCTTTTAAGGGTGCTTATGAAATTGCTTCTTTGATTAAAAATTATGATGCTACTCTTTACCAATCTGAAAATTTTGCCATACTTAAATATTGCGTTGATAATTGTGCTTCTAATGCTTATGTTAAATCATATATTGAGGAATACTCCGCTGTCCAAGAAGAGACTAATATTTTGCAGGAGTCTATGGAAGAAGAAATTGATGAAACTGTGAGCTCATTGGATGAAAAAGATGATGAGGAGAGCGAAGAACAAAAGGAGGAAGAGCGGATTAGCTACCTGTGCCCACCTTCTAATGAGAGTAACTCTTCAACTCATACATTGTTTAATTTCCCTTCGTGCTTACCAGAGGATGATTGCTATGATGACTGTTATGATCCCTTGGATTCTTTTGAAATATCCCTTTTTGATGATGCTTGTGGCCAAGATGCCAATATCAATTATGCTTATGGAGATGAACTTGCTATAGTTCCTTATGTTAAACATGAAATTGTTGCTGTTGTACCCACACATGATAGTCCTATTATCTTTTTGAATTCTCCCGACTACACTATATCGGAGAAGTTTGCTCTTATTAAGGATTATATTGATGGGTTGCCTTTTACCGTTGCACATGATGATTTTATTAGATATAATATGCATGTGCTTGCTGCCCCTACTTGCAATTATTATGAGAGAGGAACTATATCTCCACCTCTCTATGTTTCCAATATGATAAAATTGCAAGAAACTATTTATACTATGCATTGGCCTTTACTATGTGTGCATGAATTGTTCTTTTATGACATGCCGATGCATAGGAAGAGAGTTAGACTTCGTTTTTATATGATATATGTTACTTTGTGCTCACTACTAAATTACAAATCATTGCTAATTAAAATTGGCTTTGATATACCTTGGGATCCGGGTGGATTCACTACTTGAGAACTATATCCCTAGCTTAATGGCTTTAAAGAAAGCGCTGCCACGGAGACAACCCGGAAGTTTTAGAGAGTCATTTATTTCTGTTGAGTGCTTTCATATAGTTTAAAAACAACAAAAATAAAGAGGGGAACCCAAAACTTTTTCAAAAAGGAAAGCGAAAGTGAGAAAGACAAGCATTGTTGAAGTGGGAGCTAGCCTTCAACTTTGTTCATGCTCACGGAAACTTTGTGAATCTTGATTACAAAAACTTTTCAATAAAATAATTATACCCTTGTACAATTCCATTGTATTACAAAAATAATGTGCCAAGGTTTGCCTTTAGGATGTTTACATTTGCTTGATGGTTTGTACGGTGCAGGACAGAAACTTTGGCTGTAGTGAGCGATTTTAAATTTTTTGCTGGAATGTCAAATGGTTCTGATTATTTTTGAACTGTCTTGCTATACAAATTTTTTATTTTTCCTAATTTTGGTAGAATTTTTCAAGTATCAGAAGTATGGTGAATGTTCAGATTATTACAGACTGTTCTGTTGTAGACAGATTCTGTTTTTGATGCATAGTTTGCTTGTTTTGATGAAACTATTAATTCATATCAGTGGATTAATCCATGGAAAATTTATATTACAGTAAACACAATGCAAAAACAAAATATGAATTGGTTTGCAACAGTACTTAGAGTAGTGATTTGCTTTATTATACTAACGGATCTTACCAAGTTTTCTGTTGAAGTTTTGTGTGGATGAAGTGTTCGATGATCGAGAAGGTCTCGATGTGAGAAGAAGGAAGAGAGGCAAGAGCTCAAGCTTGGGGATGCCCGAGGCACCCCAAGTAAATATTCAAGGAGACTCAAGCGTCTAAGCTTGGGGATGCTGGGAAGGCATCCCCTCTTTCTTCAAAAAGTATCGGTATGTTTTCGGATTCGTTTCGTTCATGCGATATGTGCAATCTTGGAGCGTCTTTTGCATTTAGTTTTCATTTTTCTTTTATGCACCATGCTGGTATGAGATAGCCCTTGGTTGATTTATAGAATGCTCATTGCACTTCACTTATATCTTTTGAGTATGGCTTTATAGAATGCTTCATGTGCTTCACTTATATCATTTGAAGCTTGGATTGCCTGTTTCTCTTTACATATACAACCGCCATTTGTAGAATGCTCTTTTGCTTCACTTATACTTGTTAGAGTGTGGGCATATCTTTTGTAGAAAGAATTGAACTCTCTTGCTTCACTTATATCTATTTAGAGAGATGACAGGAACTGGTCATTCACATGGTTAGTCATAAAATCCTACATAAAACTTGTAGATTGCTGAATATGATATGTTTGAGTCCTTGCAATAGTTTTGCGATATAAAGATGGTGATATTAGAGTCATGCTAGTGGGTAGTTGTGGATTGTAGAAATACTTGTGTTGAATTTTGTGGTTCCCGTAGCATGCACGTATGGTGAACCGTTATGTGATGAAGTCAGAGCATGATTTATTTATTGATTGTCTTCATTATGAGTGGCGGTCGGGTACGAGCGATGGTCTTTTCCTACCAATCTATCCCCCTAGGAGCATGCGCGTAGTACTTTGTTTCGATGACTAATAGATTTTTGCAATTAAGTATGTGAGTTCTTTATGACTAATGTTGAGTCCATGGATTATACGCACTCTCACCCTTCCACCATTGCTAGCCTCTCTAGTACCGCGCAACTTTCGCCGGTACCATAAACCCACCATATACCTTCCTCAAAACAGCCACCATACCTACCTATCATGGCATTTCCATAGCCATTCCGAGATATATTGCCATGCAACTTCCATCATCATATACATGACTTGAGCATTCATTGTCATATTGCTTTGCATGATCGTAAGATAGCTAGCATGATGTTTTCATGGCTTGTCCGTTTTTTGATGTCATTGCTACGATAGATCATTTCACATCCTGGTACACCGCCAGAGGCATCCGTATAGAGTCATACTTTGTTCTAGACATTGAGTTGTAAGTAAATAAAAGTGTGATGATCATCATTATTAGAGCATTGCCCCAGTGAGGAAAGGATGATGGAGACTATGATTCCCCCATTCGGGATGAGAATCCGGACTTTACAAAAAAATAAAAGAGGCCAAAGAAGCCCAAATAAAAAAAGAGGCCAAAGAAGCCCACCAAAAAATAAAAAAAATAAAAAATGAGAGAAAAAGAGAGAAGGGGCAGTGCTACTATCCTTTTTCCACACTTGTGCTTCAAAGTAGCACCATGTTCTTCGTATGGAGAGTCTCTTGAGTTATCACTTTCATATACTAGTGGGAATTTTCATTATAGAACTTGGCTTGTATATTCCGATGATGGGCTTCCTCAAATGCCCGAGGTCTTCATGAGCAAGCAAGTTGGATGCACACCCACTTAGTTTCAGTTAGAGCTTTCATACACTTATAGCTCTAGTGCATCCGTTGCATGGCAATCCCTACTTACTCACATTGATATCTATTGATGGGCATCTCCATACCCCGTTGACACACCTAGTTGATGTGAGACTATCTTCTCCTTTTTGTCTTCTCCACCATCATATTCTATTCCACCTATAGTGCTATGTCCATGGCTCATGCTAATGTATTGCGTGAAAGTTGAAAAGGTTTGAGAACGTCAAAAGTATGAAACAATTGCTTGGCTTGTCATCGGGGTTGTGCATGATGTGAATGCTTTGCGTGGTGAAGATGGAGCATAGCCAGACTATATGATTTTGTAGGGATAACTTTCTTTGGCCTTGTTATTTCGAAAAGACATGATTGCTTTATTAGTGGGCTTGAAGTATTATTGTTTTTATGTCAAATGATAGACTATTGCTTTGAATCACTCGTATCTTAATATTCATGCCGTGATTAGACATATGATAAAGATTATGCTAGGTAGAATTCCACATCAAAAATTATCTTTTTTATCATTTACCTACTCGAGGACGAGCAGGAATTAAGCTTGGGGATGCTGACACGTCTCCGTCGTATCTATAATTTTTGATTGTTCCATGCCAATATTATTCAACTTTCATATACTTTTTGGCAACTTTTTATACTATTTTTGGGACTAACATATTGATCCAGTGCCCAGTGCCAGTTCCTGTTTGTTGCATGTTTTTTGTTTCGCAGAAAACCATACCAAACCGAGTCCAAACGGAATAAAAACTGACGGAGATTTATTTTGGAATACTTATGAATTTTGGGAAGTGGAATCATCGTGAGACGGTGCCCGAGGGGGGCACGAGGTAGGGGGGCGCGCCCCAGGGTGCCAGGCGCGCCCTTGACCCTCGTGGCCACCCCGTAAGGCGGTTGGTGCCCTTCTTTCGCCGCAAGAAAGCTAATTTCCGAATAGAGATCGTGTCAAAATTTCAGCCCAATCGGATTTACGGATCTCCGGGAATATAAGAAACGGTGAAAGGGAAGAATTTGAGAATGCATAAACAAAGAGAGACAGAGAGACAGATCCAGTCTCGGAGGGGCTCTCGCCCCTCCCGTGCCATGGAGGCCATGTACCAGAGGGGAAACCCTTCTCCCATCTAGGGAGGAGGTCAAGGAAGAAGAAGAAGGAGGGGGCTCTCTCCCCCTCGCTTCCGGTGGCACCAGAGTGCCACCGGGGGCCATCATCATCACCGCGATCTACACCAACACCTCCGCCATATTCACCAACATCTCCATCACCTTCCCCCCTCTATCTACAGCGGTCCACTCTCCCACAACCTGTTGTACCCTATACTTGAACATGGTGCTTTATGCTTCATATTATTATCCAATGATGTGTTGCCATCCTATGATGTCTGAGTAGATTTTCGTTGTCCTATCGGTGGTTGATGAATTGCTATGATTGATTTAATTTGCTTGTGGTTATGTTGCTGTCCTTTGGTGCCCATCATATGATTGCGCGCATGGATCATACCCTAGGGTTAGTTGTATGTTGATATGACTATGTATTGAAGGGCAAGAGTGACAGAAGGTTCAACCTAGCATAGAAATTGATGCATACGGGATTGAAGGGGGACCAATATATCTTAATGCTATGGTTGGGTTTTACCTTAATGAACATTAGTAGTTGCGAATGCTTGCTAATAGTTCCAATCATAAGTGCATAGAATTCCAAGTCAGGGATGACATGCTAGCAGTGGCCTCTCCCACATAATACTTGCTATCGGTCTAGTAAAGCAGTCAATTGCTTAAGGGGCAATTTCGCAACTCCTACCACCACTTTTCCACACTCGCTATATTTACTTTATTGTTTCTTTATCTAAACAGCCCCTACTTTTTTTTACGTAATCTTTATTATCTTGCAAACCTATCCAACAACACCTACAAAGTACTTCTAGTTTCATACTTATTCTAGGTAAAGCGAACGTCAAGCGTGCGTAGAGTTGTATCAGTGGTCGATAGAACTTGAGGGGATATTTGTTCTACCTTTAGCTCCTCGTTGGGTTCGAAACTCTTACTTATCGAAAACTGTTGCGATCCCCTATACTTGTGGGTTATCAATGGTCAGCATTGGTACCTTACCTAAGAAAACTGAAATTCGATGGCGAGTTCCAGGAACAGAAAATCCTCCAACCCCAAGGCAGGGCGAGGTTGTGTTCTTCGTCGACCACATAGGCCGTGGTTTCAAACCACCAGGGTCAAAGTTCTACCGAGATGTGCTTGCCAGTTTCCAACTCCAGCCTCAGGATATCGGACCCAACTCGGTGTCCAATCTATGCAACTTCCAGGTCTTCTGTGAAGTGTACCTGCAAGAAGAGCCCACTGCTGAGCTGTTCTGGGACTTTTTTCATCTAAACCGGCGCACAGAGTTTGTAAATGGCCCCAACACTGAGCTTGGTGGTGTCTCAATTCAAAAGCGGAAGGAAGTTGAATTTCCTCATGCCGAACTGCACAGTCACCCGAAGGAATGGAACAGACTTGGTTTTACTACAGATCTACTTCTCCTGAAGATGAAAATCCCCTTCCAGGCTATTGTGATCACCGGCTTTCCAACACCCATCCTATGCCGCAACGCTTAAGTTCTGCAGAATGGGCCAAGTATGCCCCTCAACTCGCCAAGCTCTGGGCTTTTATGGCCAACGGTTTAACAGGCGTGGATTTCGTGCGCTGTTCGATATCTTGGAGCGTCTTGCTGCTAAGTCGGTGCCCCAGTTTAATGTGTGAGTACACCGGCGATGTTGAAGACCCTCAATGCCATTGCAACATTCAGGTGACCGATGAAGAGGTCATAGACAGTGTAAAGAAGATTTTGAATGAGTCGGAATCAGTCCGTAGTCAAACCGGCTTGAGCCCCTTCTATACTAAGAACAAGCCGCCTACTGTAAGCACTATACTTCCTTTTCATCTTTGATATCTTTAATTTGTTCAACTTTTAATCCTTCTTCTCTGTATGTATGTATAGGGTGACGATCCCTTCTGGAAACGGAAATCCGTAGATAAAGCAGTGAAGCCAACCGGGGATAAAGCGGTCAAACCATCTCGTCTCAAAACCAAAGCCGTCAAGCGGACCTCAAAGCGGAAAACAGCTGACCGGATCAACCTGGAACTTGATGACGATGCTGATGATCTGGAAGTTGAGGTAGAACTTGACTCACTTGGCTCCCTTTTCATGCACCTTAGTAACAATGATCTTTATCATGAGGACATAGAAGGCAGTCAAGCTGATGATGTAGAGGTAATTACCCTTTCCTCCGGTTCAGACTCTATGCCAACACAAAAAACCCGTCAAGCAGTCCGGAAAGTAAGCTTTTCTCATCCTCTTGCTTACTTGGACCCAACATTTATTTTGAAGACACAGCAGCATGAAGCTCACCGGATAACCCGGCACAGTGGCCAACAAGTCACTTCGGCCGGTTTACCTGATACCCCGGTTCGGAAGCGCCGGTCTGAGGTCTCTTCCACTTCTGACCATTCTTATCCCAAGGCAGGTTATTTCAGACAACCTCTTAATCCGTCTGATTCAAATTATCAGGTGTCACCTCCCTCATCCTCTGGCGAGTCAACAGCAACCCAACTCCCTCCTTTAAAAACTGTGGCTGGATAAGCCTTTCTTCCGATGTGTTACAAAACTTGAATAGGATGCTAAACCTCTTCTATTTTTGTTTGCAGAGCCAAAGCCAGACCCAGCAAGAAAGCTCGGGCCACTAATCCGTCAGAAGACCAGGCTGTTGTTGAAGAAGAGCAAATAGGTGAACCAGACCAAACTCGTGACCCGGAAGGCCCTCTTCCTGAAGCCACCTCTGCTGAACTGCCCCTTCCAGACCGAAATACTGATGAACCAGCAGAAGCTGATCCTGCCGTTCCTGATACTGAACCGGCAGCTCAAAACCGGGCTAGTCCAATGAAAGATACTGAAACTCCGTCATCACCCGCAAAAACAACTGAAGGCCAAGGAGATGATGTTGTTGTTACTGGTATAGGACACAGCTCTCCTGGCCATCCTGTAATTTTGGCCCAACATAGTGCCAAAGAAGAGCGTGCTGCTAGGGAGAAGGGCAAATGGAGTACTGACTTATCAACTTATGCCCATCTCAACGCTGAAGAGCTTCACTCCGGTTTCTTAAACCGTCTGCACTCAAACCGTGACTATGAAGCCGGTTTGGTGAATTTGATGAAGGAACGTTATGAGGTATTTTCATCTCCCTTTACTTCTTGACTCCAAAGTAGAAATGCCAGCCCAAGTAGCCCCAAGGGCCGTTTTATGATGTTAATCGTGAACCGGGTCTTTGTAATACTTTAAGTTTCTCCCACTGACCCTCAAAATGTTAGATCCTTAGTGAAAACCAAGGCCGATACTTTACCAATGTAATGATATAGCTTTCCTCAGCGTAGCCCCCAAAGGCTGGTTTAGCTTTGCAAGGTAATCCGGGTTTTAATCAATGCGTCCGTTTTTGAACAGATATACATTAGCCCCCAAGTGTCAAGGATAATGCTTGCATTGTTCTGGAGACTTTATAAAAGATGTAGTGAATCAGAGCAAACAGACATTAGCTCCCAAGTACAAAGTCCATAACTTTTTGTACGCTTTGTACTTTAGAAAATATATATCCTGTTGTCTGACATTTCTTCATTGTTGTAGGCCGAAATAAGCAATAGAGATGCCCGGACTACTGATTTGCAAGAGAATGTGAAGTCCCAACAACCAGAAGCTGCAAAAGCTAAAGAGGAGCTGACCAAGGCCCTGGCAGCGATGGAAAAACTGAAAGAGTCTTTTAACAAAGATCGGGCTGACTGGGAAACCAAAAAATCCGGTTTAACCAAAAGAGCCGAAGATGCTGAAGCGGCCCTGAAACCAGTTGTGGATGAACTAACTGGGTTGAAACGGAAAATCAACACCATGACTTCCGCTATCTTTGGTAAGTATCTCCTTGTGCAGTTTATCCAATTCATTGAATCTTGTCATTGATCAGAACACTTGATTTTAAACCGTCACAGGCACTCGTATTGCTCATCTGGGCACAGATATGAGGATGAAGCTTAAAGCGGCTTATACCCTTATTGAACAGCTGTACTCTGGGTCCCAGCATGTGATTTGTACTGCATCTTACAATAAACCGGTGCCCTCACTAATAAAGGAAACACTTGAGAAGCTGGCTATGTTACCAGCCCGGATCACCGAACTGAAGAAGGCAGCTGCAAGAGCAGGCGCATTAACCGCGCTAATCCGAGCCAAGGCATGGATTCCAGACCTTGAAGCGGAGGATATCATCAAAGGATATCCAGGTGTGAAAGAGGACGGTTCAGACTTCGACAATGATGACCTCCGAAGGCTGACCAAAGAAATGCGGCCAATAGCTAGCAAGCTGGCAGAGGACACAGACTTGTCTCATTTCCAATCGGCTTATGACGCTGAAGGGAAGAGACAGCCTGCCGAAATCCATGAATTCAAAGAACTTGTAACTCCAATTCGTAAGCATACCTACGCTCCTGATATTAACCCTTCCAGCCTTATCCATGAAGAAGCTGCGTTTCAAGCGTTAACTGGAATTGATTGGTCGACGGTTGATTTCCAACGTCTGGGGAGGGATGAAGAAGAAGTGATGGCACCAACTGACCCTCAACCGTCAAACCGTCCAGATGAAGCATCTTAAACCGGACGCCGGTTTACCAGCCATTGTGTGTCAATGCTTAAAAACAATTATTCAATGGGAGCCGTTTTGAAAGCTTAATGTAATAGGATAGCAAAAACTCCTTGATCTGTCATGCCATCGAGCATGTTTTGTGACACTTAGATAATGTGAAAACCTGCTCTACTGTTTGGCATCTATTTATGCTTAACCCATAATGAACTGTGTTCCTGTAGACAAGAACGTAAAAAGTGTCCTAGTGGTTTACCACTGGACTGGTCATGATGCCTAAGAATAGACAATACTTGGATGGATAACCAAAGTTTGTATATAAAAATAACATGTGTAACATACCTCATTGGCTGACCAACTACTTGTATGGTAAAGGTGTAAACACCAATCCGAAGCAGAGATAACTCCGTCTTTAATTTGCCGGATTATGATAATAAACCGTACCGGTATATGATAAACACCGGATTTTCCTTATAACACTGGCGACTTATTAGTCAAAACCAGACCGGGGTAGCGAATGCTAGTTTATAACTGATCATGTATTGACAACTTGTAGTTGAGAGCCAAGCCGGGTCAAGGACTTCGGTTTATCAGAAGACATTATAACCCTTAATAAAGTCAGAAAACTTAGCAAATAAGTTTCAAAAAAGAAATATGCAAGGCTTTTTACGAGCTGCCAGGCTCCAAATCGAGGCTTTTCATGGGCTCCCAGGTCTCTGAGTTAAACCATTTGACAAAGCCTTTTAAGATGGGCCTCCAATTAACCAATCGTCGTTTTAACTTTGACAAGTTCAGAGTCTATAGAAGATTGACTTGTCAAACGTTCGGCGGGTCATACCAAGATTACCTGGACAGGAGTGGCTTACTTGATGAAGGCAGGTTAACCCGGGGTTTTAGGTGAATACACCAGGCTTCCAAGCCGTGGCTTGATAGCCAATTACAAGGGTCCTTTCAAACTCTTTGTTGCTTTGCACAAAAAGCCCCCAAGTAACTTTGTGAGCTATGCTCAGTGGGTGCCCATGTTTGAGTTTGTGCTTTGTGCAACACTCTCTTTGGCCCCACATAATTTCCTTTGTGGCTAAACGCCTATCAAGAGATGTAGCTATGGTGTGATAACAACCAAGCCCCCTAGTGATATCCCTTTGTGGTTTTAAACTGATCAAGAGATGTAGCAATGGTTAAGATATGACCAAGCCCCCTAGTGATTTTCTGTACATTTATGCGGCTATAGAGACCGGTTTAATAAAAAACTCCCCTTTGTCAGTAGAAACTCTTGTAAGCACACATATGATATAAAAAGAATAGATACCCCGCTTTAATGGAGGCTCCGGTTTATTATATAATATATATACATCGTCATAAATATGTACATATGAAGAGCCTCTGGCTCAAGTATAGTAAGGCCGAAGAAGAGCTATGTTCCATGGCCGCTTGGTCTCCTCCTCCGATTTACGTGAGTATTGGTGCTCTCGAACGTCAATGAGGTAGTATGACCCGTTGTGCAGATTCTTACTGACCACAAAAGGTCCTTCCCAAGGTGGGGATAACTTGTGCATATCAGTTTGATCCTGGATGAGCTGGAGCACCAAATCACCCTCTTGAAAGGTTCTGGTCTTAACCCGGCGGCTGTGATAACGTCGGAGATCTTGTTGATAAATCGCCGAACGTGCTGCTGCAAGATCACGCTCCTCATCCAACAGGTCCAGAGAATCCCGACGAGCTATCTCGTTATCCGCTTCAACGTAAGCCGCCACACAAGGCGAGTCGTGACGGATGTCACTAGGGAGAACCGCCTCCGCTCCATAAACCATGAAGAAAGGTGTGTAACCCGTCGATCTGTTAGGCGTGGTGTTGATGCTCCATAACACAGAAGGCAATTCCTCCACCCAACAACTCGGTGTCTG
Source organism: Triticum urartu (assembly GCF_003073215.2). Taxonomy (NCBI): domain Eukaryota; kingdom Viridiplantae; phylum Streptophyta; class Magnoliopsida; order Poales; family Poaceae; genus Triticum; species Triticum urartu. The sequence continues at coordinate 187,992,112 of NC_053023.1, forward strand.
CTTCAAAGGAACCATAAGCCGGGGTTTAATACCTCTCAAAATTTGTTGATTTGCCCTCTCTGCTTAACCATTAGATTGGGGGTGAGCCACCGATGCTATATCAAGCCGGATGTGCTCACGTTGGTAGAACTCCTCCAACTCTCCCTTTGACAGATTAGTACCATTATTAGTGATGATACTGTGTGGAAAGCCAAACCGGAATATCACCTTTTTGATGAATTGAACCGCCGTGGCCGCATCACACTTACTGACTGGCTCTGCTTCCACCCATTTGGTGAATTTATCAACTGCCACTAACAAGTGGGTCTTTTTGTCCTTGGATCGCTTGAAGGGTCCAACCATATCGAGCCCCCAAGTCGCAAACGGCCAAGTTATTGGAATCATCCTCAACTCCTGAGCCGGAATGTGAGCACGGCGTGCGAATTTTTGACAACCGTCACATCTCTTGACCAAATCCTCTACATCAGCATGAGCTGTTAACCAGTAAAAACCGTGGCAAAAAGCTTTAGCAACCAAAGACTTTGAACCGGCGTGGTGACCACAATCCCCTTCATGGATTTCTCGCAAAATCTCACAACCCTCTTGAGGAGAGACACAACGCTGAATTGCTCCTGAAACGCTGTAACGGTGTAACTCCCCATTGAGTATGGTCATGAACTTGGAACGCCGGATTATCTGTCGGGCCAAGGTTTCATCGTCCAGTTACTCGCCCCAGTTCATGTAAGCCAGATACGGGATTGTCCAATCCGGTATGACATGAAAAGCCGCCACCAATTGAGCCTCCGGATCAGGAATAGCCAACTCTTCCTCTGTTGGTACCTTGACTGACGGATTATGCGATACGTCAAGAAAGACATTGGGTGGAACCGGTTTACGTTGAGAACCAAGGCAACTTAAAGCGTCCGCTGCTTCGTTCTTTCGCCGGTCTATATGGTCCACCTGATAACCCCTGAAGTGACCAGCCACAGTGTCCACCTCTCGCCGATATGCAGCCATGAGTGGGTCTTTAGAATCCCAAGTGCCAGACACCTGTTGAGCCACTAGATCTGAAGCCCCAAAGCACTTGACCCGGCTTAAGTTCATTTCCTTAGCCATCCGCAGACCGTGGAGCAGAGCCTCATACTCAGCTGCATTGTTAGTACAAGGGAACATTAGGACATAACAAAACTTGTCACCTCTTGGGGAAGTTAGTACGACTCCAGCCCCCGAGCCCTCCAACTGTCTGGATCCATCAAAGTGAATAGTCCAGTACGTATTATCTGGCTTCTCCTCTGGTGCCTGCAACTCCGTGCAATCGTTGATGAAGTCCACGAGTGCCTGGGATTTGATCGCTGTGCGAGGTATATATTTGAGCCCATGAGGTCCAAGCTCAATAGCCCACTTGGCAATCCGGCCCATTGCTTCTCTGTTCTGAATGATATCTCCCAGAGGGGCTGAACTAACCACTGTGATGGGATGGCCCTGAAAATAGTGTTTAAGCTTCCGGCTTGCCATAAACACTCCATACACTAGCTTCTGCCAATGTGGATACCTCTGCTTTGACTCAATGAGCACTTCACTGATATAATAAACCGGACATTGAACCGGATATTCCTTGCCAGCTTCCTTACGCTCCACCACAATAGCCACGCTAATAGCTCGGGCATTAGCAGCCACATATAACAATAATGGCTCCTTATCGATCGGTGCTGCAAGCACAGGCGGTTCAGCTAACTGCCTCTTCAGATCCTCAAACACTTTATCAGCTACCTCACTCCGGACAAAATTATATGTTTTCTTGAGCATCTGATATAAAGGGATAGCCTTCTCCCCAAGACGACTGATAAACCAGCTCAAGGCCGCAATCCGGCCGGCCAGACGTTGAACATCATTGATACATGCCGATTTAGCCAAAGATGTAATTGCTGAATTTTTTTGGATTAGCCTCAATGCCTCTATTTGACACCAGAAAACCCAAGAGCTTGCCTGCCGGAACACCAAAGACACACTTCTCCGGATTGAGCATCATCTTGTAAACCCGGAGGTTGTCAAAGGTTTCTCTCAAGTCATCTATCAATGTTTCCTCCTTTCTGGATTTTATCACAATATCATCCACATATGCATGAACATTGCGCCCAATCTGCTTATGAAGACAATTCTGAACACAACGTTGATAAGTCGCCTAGGCACTCATGAGCCCAAAGGGAATGGAGACATAGCAGAAGGCTCCAGAGGGAGTGATGAAAGTTGTCTTCTCCTGGTCCTTAACTGCCAATTTGATCTGATGATAACTAGAGTAAGCATCCTAAAAACACAAACGGTCACAACCTGTCGTAGCATCAATGATCTGATCAATATGAGGGAGGGCAAAGGGGTCTGCAGGACAAGCCTTCTTCAAATCTGTGTAATCCACACACATACGCCAAGTGCCATTTTTCTTAAGAACCAGCACCGGATTAGCCAACCACTCTAGGTGAAAGACTTCCACTATAAACCCTGCGGCCAACAATCGAGCTACCTCCTCACCAATAGCCTTGCGCCTTTCTTCATTGAAGCGGTGAAGAAACTGCTGGACCGGTTTAAAGTTAGGATCAATGTTAAGTTTGTGCTCAACAAGTTCCCTCGGTACACCTGGCATGTCCGAAGGTTTCCATGCAAAGATGTCCCGGTTCTCATGGATGAACTCGATGAGCGCGCTTTCCTATTTGGGATCCAGGTTAGTGCTGATGCTAAACTGCTTGGATGAATCGTCAGGAACAAAATCAATCATCTTAGTGTTTGTGGCAGATTTGAATTTCAACGCCGGATCATGTTCCATAGTTGGCTTTTTCAAAGAGGTCATATCTGCCGGATCAACTTGCTCCTTATAGAACTTCAGCTCCTTCGTGGCACAAACTGACTCAGCATAAGCCGCATCACCTTCCTCACACTCCAAAGCGATCTTTCTGCTCCCATGTACTGTGATAGTCCTCTTATGACCTGGCATTTTAAGCTGTAGATAAACATAACACGGCCTCGCCATGAACTTAGCGTAAGCCGGCCGCCCGAACAAAGCGTGGTACGGACTTTTGATTTTCACCACCTCAAAAGTCAATGTTTCTGACCTTGAATCATAATAATCTCCAAAAGTCACCTCTAAGGCTATCTTGCCCACTGGATACGCAGACTTTCCAGGTACCACACCATGAAAAACAGTATTTGACGGTTTAAGATTCTTATCTGTCAACCCCATACAGCGGAATGTATCATAATATAGAATGTTGATACTACTTCCCCCGTCCATGAGTACCTTAGTGAACTTGTATCCCCCAACTTGAGGGGCCACCAGTAAGGCCAAGTGACCCGGATTGTCAATCCGGGGTGGGTGATCCTCTCTACTCCACAAAATGGGCTGCTCAGACCAGCGCAAATACTGAGGCACCGTCGGTTCAACAGAGTTTACTGCCCTCTTGTGAAGCTTCTGATCGCGCTTACACAAGCTAGTGGTGAAGACATGATATTGCCCACTATTTAGCTGCATAGGATTGCTCTAATAACCCGACTGCTGCTGCTGTTGGTTCCCCTGATGGTTGTAACCTCCCTGGTTGCCTTGGTGCCCTTGATTGATGTGTCCGGTTTGATTACCCTGAAGTCCTGAACCGGAACTGCCACCTCCGTAACCTGGCCCGTGGAAACCACCTCCTGAACCGCCAGGCGGACCATTATCATACTGGAACATATTGGAGTTCTTGAAATCTCGCATGATATAACAATCCTTCCAAAGATGCGACGCCGGCTTCTCCTTTGATCCATGCTTTGGACAGGGTTGATTTTACAGGCGCTCCAAATTGGGGTCTAAACCTCCGCCCCTCTGGGGCTGCTTGCCCTTACGGTGCTGGCCATTCTCCTGAGCATTGGTGTTAGCGACAAAGTCTAGGCTGTTGTCTGCTTTGCGCTTACCACTGTTCCCATGGCCTGCTGGATTATGCTGCTGACCCTTCATGTTGTCGTTCTTTTTCCCTTTCCCCGGTTTGTCCTCCTCTGAGTCAGGGTCTTTGGTATTATCTTAATCGGCGTACTTAACCAAAGCGGCCATAAGCGTTGACATATCATTGCAGTGACGTTTGAGCCTTCCTAGCTTCTGTTTGAGCGGAAGAAAATGAGAATTGCCCTCCCACATTAGCATTGCGGTATCTGCATTGATACGATCTGATGAATGCAAAATTGCTGAGACCCGCTTGACCCAATGGGTCATGGACTCCCCCTCCTCTTGGACACAAGCGGCCAAATTCACGATTGACATGGGCTGCTTACAAGTATCTTTGAAGTTCTGGATAAACCGGTGCTTCAATTCAGCCCATGATCCGACAGAGTTAGTTGGTAAGCTCTTCAACCAAGTACGAGCTGTTCCTTCCAACATCATGGTGAAGTATTTAGCACATACTGCCTCATCCACATCTAACATATCCATTGCCATCTCGTAGCTTTCAACCCACGCCTCTAGTTGTAAATCGGCGGTGTAATTTGGTACCTTACGAGGTCCCTCGAAGTCCTTGGGAAATCTCATATTATGCAAAGCGGGGGTGAGACACGGCACCCCTAAGGAGCTGAATACCACACCTGGCTCTACTAAAGCGGTAGGGTGAACCGGAGTATGTTGACGAGCTCCGTGCCAGGCTGCTAACTCGGCCTCTCGACGTGCGCGACCATGATCCACTACATCCTGTGCATTAGCACCTCCTCCTGCCGGGTTGTGTCCTCGCGGTGAATTACGGCGACATGCACTGCTTGACACGGCCGGTTCATCCTCAATGTGTCTGCTATAGCTCCGTCTTGGACGGGGAGTGGAATGAATCCTCTCACGACTGTGCGAATATGCCTGCTACTAATTTAGCGCTGTTTGAAGGAGATCTCTAGCCCGACATGCCTCAATCGCAACTGGTGATTCGCCGTCGATTGGGAGGGCTGCCAAGCGTGAAGCAGCGGCCACAATGTTGTCCAATGGGTTGGAGTAATGCCCGGGAGGCGTTGGTACATACTGTGGCACAATGTTGTTCTGACGAGGCGGGTCCATCGTGTGTGGCTGAACCGGCGCTCCTGTTCCTGGTACCTCCATCCGGTTTAATATTGGTTGGTTACTAGTTCCTGCTCCTGGTGTATTGAAGAGATTCCGTGGCTCGTAACGCGACGGGAGATGCGATCGGTACCTCCTTCTCATGACTTCTTCGGAAGCGTTCTGATCGAGCCTAATCTGGTAGGCCTGAGCTTCCAACTCCGCCCGCTCTGTAGCCATCCTAGCGGTCTCTGCCGCTAGGTCCGCTTTGGCCTGAGCTATCTGATCCTTCACCTTTGCAATCTCCGCGTTGTGCTGATCCCGGGCTGCTGCATCCACTTCTGCGGCCATCAACGCTGCCAAAGCATCGAACAAGTCAGACAGGACTTGAGCCGGAGGTGGCGCAGAGCTTCCTGCCCCTGTCGGCGTGGCTGTCGTTGAACCGGAGAGTATTGCTGCGGCAGTTGATGAATGAGGCGTCGACTGTGTACCGGCCATGAAGATAGCGGCCCGGTTTGCCAGATCAGGGGAGTCCAGAATACTGTTGCCCTTGGATCCTCCGCTAATCCGGCCATCCTGCAACTGATAGAGCGATTCGGTCTCTCCAAAAGACTCGTTGTCGGAGTAGACAACGGTTTCTCCATTGGACGCCAGTCCGTCCTTGTATTCTGCTCCATGGATGACGCCTACGAAAACATGCTTCACCACGGGCTGAACCGGCGAAGGGCTTGCACGCTGAGCCGTCTCGATGATGTCGATGCAGATGTCCGGCTCCGGGGCCGGTTCGCCAATCTTGCCAATGAAGACGTGAATCCCACCAAAGGGGACCCGGTACCTGTATTCGATTGAATCGGCCTCGGGACCCCATCCTGCATTGTCGATGTAGAGCTTGCCGCAATGACTCTTCGTCATCCGGCCCACAGCGTATCCCTTGAGTCCATCAAAGCTGCCCTTCAAGAACTCAAAACCATCATGCGATAGCCCCACGGTGGGTGCCAACTGTCGCGGGTTTGTCACGGCAGATGTCCTTGTGAAAGGACTTAGTCGTGGAGCCATCGCAATGGGTTAGCTTAAAGGGGTTAAACCGGACAAGGGGACACGGGGAGTTTTATACTAGTTCGGCCCCTTCGATGAAGGTAAAAGCCTACGTCTAGTTGTGTTTGGTATTGCTAGGGTTTCGAAGGCCTGGGAGAGAATCCACTTGTCTGGCTCTCAAGTTGTTGTCTATTGTCTTGAACCGCTGCCGGGTCGTCCCCTTATATACATGGGTGGTGCCCGTCGGTTTACAGAGTCCCGAGACCGGCTCATAAACGTGTCTGGTTCGGTCTCCACTCTTTCTATCTTACAATACAAGTTTCATACAAATGCCAGTTCACGGCTACGGGCCTTAAACCGGTTCTGGGCCCTGGACCTTTCCTCTTCTATCTACATGGGCTTCAAGCATAATCAACTACGGATGAAGTTAACCCGGCCTTTCCTGGCCGGTTTACGCCCAGTAGTAATATCCCCAACAACTCTAATATCACCACCTTTATATCGCAAAACAATTGCAAGGAATCAAACATATCATATTCAGTGATCTAAAAGTTTTATGTAGGATATTATGACTAACCATGTGAATGACCAATTCCTGTCAACTCTCTAAATGGATATAAGTGAAGCAAGAGAATTTAATTCTTTCTACAAAAGATATGCCCACGCTCTAACAAATATAAGTGAAGCAAAAGAGCATTCTACAAATGGCGGTTTTATATGTGAAGAGAAACAGGCAATCCAAACTTCAAATGATATAAGCGCAGCACATGAAGCATTCTATAAAGCCATACTCAAAAGATATAAGTGAAGTGCAAAGAGCATTCTGTAAATCAATCATAGACTATCTCATACTAGCATGGTGCATCAAAGAAAAGTGAAAACTAAATGCAAAATACGCTCCAAGATTTGCACATATCGCGTGAACAAAACGAATCCGAAAACATACCGATACTTGTTGAAGAAAGATGGGATGCCTTCCGGGGCATCCCCAAGCTTAGACGCTTGAGTCTCCTTGAATATTTACTTGGGGTGCCTCGGGCATCCCCAAGCTTGATCTCTTGCCTCTCTTCCTTCTTCTCACATCGAGACCTCCTCGATCTTCGAACACTTCATCCAGACAAAACTCAATAGAAAACTCGGTAAGATCCGTTAGTATAAAAAAGCAAATCACTACTCTAAGTACTGTTGCAAACCAATTCATATTTTGTTTTTGCATTGTATCTACTGTAATATAACTTGTCCATGGCTTAATCCACTGATATCAATTGATAGTTTCATCAAAACAAGCAAACTATGCATCAAAAAAAGAATCTGTCTTAAACAGGACAGTCAGTAGTAATCTGAACATTCACCATACCTCTACAACAATTATGAAAAATAGAAAATTTGTATATAAAGACAGAGCAAGAAGTTTCAGAACCGTTTGACGTTCCATTAAAGAATGTAAAATCGCGTACTACAGCCAAAGTTTCTGTCCTGCACCGCACAAACCAACAAGTAATCTAAAACATCCTAAAGGCAAACTTTGGCACATTATTTTTATTTTTAAACTTTATAAAATCACACAATAGAAATAAATGACTCTCTAAAACTTCTGGGTTGTCTCCCTAGCAGCACTTCCTTTAAAGCCATTAAGCTAGGCATATAGTGCTCAAGTAATGGATCCACCCGGATCCCAAGGTATATCAAAGACAATTTTAATTAACAATGATTTGTAATTTAGTAGTGATCATAAAGTAACATATATCATGTAATGACGAAGTATAACTCTCTTCCTATGCATCGACATGTCATACAAGAACAATTCATGTACATCAAGTAAAGGCCAATACATGCATAAGCAGTTTCTTGCAATTTTATCGTGTGGGAAACATAGAGAGGTGGAAATATAGTTCCTCTCTCATAATAATTGCAAGTAGGAGCAGCAAGCACATACATATTATATCTATCAAAATCATCATGTGTAGTAGTAAAATGCAACCCATCAATTTAATCCTTAACAAGAGCAAACTTCTCTGATATAGTGTAGTCGGGAGAATTCAAAAAGATAATAGGACTATCATGCGTGGGTGCAATAGCAATAATTTCATGTTTAACATAAGGAACTATAGCAAGTTCATCTCCATAAGCATAATTCATATTGGCATCTGATAACCCACAAGTATAGGGGATCGCAACAGTTTTCGAGGGTAGAGTATTCAACCCAAATTTATTGATTCGACACAAGGGGAGCCAAAGAATACTCTCAAGTATTAGCAGCTGAGTTGTCAATTCAACCACACCTGGAAACTTAGTATCTGTGGCAAAGTATTTAGTAGCAAAATAATATGATAGTAGTGGTAACAGTAACAAAAGGTAATGATAGTAAACGTAATGTTTTTGGTATTTTGTAGTGATGATAGCAATAGCAACGGAAAAGTAAATAAGCAAAGAACAATATATGGAAAGCTCGTAGGCAATGGATCGGTGATGGAGAATTATGCCGGATGCGGTTCATCATGTAACAGTCATAACCTAGGGTGACACAGAACTAGCTTCAGTTCATCAATGTAATGAAGGCATGTATTCCGAATATAGTCATACATGCTTATGGAAAAGAACTTGCATGGCATCTTTTGTCCTACCCTCCCGTGGCAGCGGGGTCCTTACGGAAACTAAGGGATATTAAGGCCTCCTTTTAATAGAGAACCGGAACAAAGCATTAACACATAGTGAATACATGAACTCCTCAAACTACGGTCATCACCGGTAAGTATCCCGATTATTGTCACTTCGGGGTTAACGGATCATAACACATAATAGGTGACTATAGACTTGCAAGATAGGATCAAGAACACTCATATATTGATGAAAACATAATAGGTTCAGATCTGAAATCATGGCACTCGGGCCCTAGTGACAAGCATTAAGCATGGCAAAGTCATAGCAACATCAATCTCAGAACATAGTGGATACTAGGGATCAAACCCTAACAAAACTAACTCGATTACATGATAGACCCCATCCAACCCATCACTGTCCAGCAAGCCTACGATGGAATTAGTCATGCACGGCGGTGAGCATCATGAAATTAGTGATGGAGGATGATTGATGATGACGATGGCGACGGATTCCCCTCTCCGGAGCCCCGAACGGACTCCAGATCAGCCCTCCCGAGAGGTTTTAGGGCTTGGCGGCGGCTCCGTATCGTAAAACGCGATGATTTCTTCTCTCTGATTTTTCTCTCCCCAAAACACAATATATGGAGTTGGAGTAGGAGTCGGAGAGGCAACAGGGGGCCCACGAGGTAGGGGCGCGCCCCCACCCTCATGGACAGGTGGTGGGCCCCTGGCCTTCATCTTTTGCAGGTATTTTTCATATTTTCTGAAAAGTTGCTCCGTTAAGTTTCAGGTCATTCCGAGAACGTTCGTTTCTGTACATAAATAACACCATGGTAATTCTGCTGAAAACAGCGTCAGTCCGGGTTAGTTCCATTCAAATCATGCAAGTTAGAGTCCAAAACAAGGGCAAAAGTGTTTGGAAAAGTAGATACGACGGAGACGTATCAATTCCCCCAAGCTTAAACCTTTGCTTGTCCTCAAGCAATTCAGTTGATAAACTGAAAGTGATAAAGAAAAACTTTTACAAACTCTGTTTGCTCTTGTTGTTGTAAATATGTAAAGCCAGCATTCAAGTTTTCAGCAAAGATTATAACTAACCACATTCGCAATAACGCATAGGTCTCAAGTTTACTCATAGCAATGGCATAATCAACTAGCGAGCCATAATAATAAATCTCGGATGACAACACTTTCTCAAAAAAATCATAATATGATATAACAAGATGGTATCTCGCTAGCCTTTTCTGAGACCGCAAAACATAAATGCAGAGCACCTTTAAAGACCAAGGACTGACTAGACATTCTAATTCATGGTAAAAGAGATCCAGTCAAGTCATACTCAATGTAAACTAACAGTAATGAATGCAAATGACAACGGTGCTCTCCAACTGGTGATTTTTAATAAGAAGATGATGACTCAGCATAAAAGTAAATAGATAGGCCCTTCGCAGAGGGAAGCAGGGATTTGTGGAGGTGCCAGAGCTCGGTTTTGAAACAGAGGTGAATAATATTTTGAGCGGTATACTTTCATTGTCAACATAACAACCAAGAGATGGCGATATCTTCCATGCTACACACATTATAGGCAGTTCCCAAACGGAATGGTAAAGTTTATACTCCCGCTTCCACCAACAAGCATCAATCCATGGCTTGCTCGAAACAACGAGTGCCTCCAACTAACAAGAGTCCCAGGGGGACTTTTGTTTGCAATTATTTTGATTTAGTTTGCATAAAGCATGGGACTGGGCATCCTGGTGACCATCCATTTATCTCGTGAGTGAAGAGTGGAGTCCACTCTTCTTGAGAATAACCCGCCTAACATGGAAGATACGGACAGCCCTAGTTGATACATGAGCTATTCGAGCATACAAAACAGGATATTTATTTGAAGGTTTAGAGTTTGGCACATACAAATTTACTTGGAACGGTAGGTAGATACCGTATATAGGTAGGTATAGTGGACTCATGTGGAATAACTTTGGGGTTTAAGAGATTGGATGCACAAGCGGTATTCCCGCTTAGTACAGGTGAAGGCTAGCAAAAGACTAGGAAGCGACCAGCTAGAGAGCGACAACAGTTATGAACATGCATTAAAATTAATCAACACTGAATGCAAGCATGAGTAGGATATAATCCACCATGAACATAAATATCGTGAAGGCTATGTTGATTTTGTTTCAACTACATGCGTGAACATGCGCCAAGTCAAGTCACTTAAACCATTCAGAGGAGGATACCACCCTCTCATACCACATCACAACTATCTCAATAGCATGTTGGCACACAAGGTAAACCATTATAACTCATAGCTAATCAAGCATGGCACAAGAAACTATGATCTCTAGTTGTCATTGCAAACATGTTTATTCATAATAGGCTGAATCAGGAACGATAAACTAATCATATTTACAAAAACAAAAGAGGTCGAGTTCATACCAGCTTTTCTCATCTCAGTCAGTCCATCATATAACATCATAATTTCCCTTCACTTGCACGACCGAATGATGTGAATAATAATAATAGTGCACGTGCATTGGACTAAGCTGGAATCTGCAAGCATTCAATAAACAGGAGAAGGCAAGGTAATATGGGCTCTTTTGTCAGATCAACAATAATGTATATAAGAGTTACTTCAACAATTTAATCATGGTCTTCTCCTATCGACCCCCAAAGAAAAGAAAAGAGATAAAACTATTTACACGGGAAAGCTCCCACCAAGCAAAAGAAGAACCAGAAATATTTTTGGGTTTTATTTTTAATTACTACTTTTAGCATGGAAATTAAACTGATTAAAATCTACAACTATTTTTTTGTTTTTTCTTAAGGTTTATTAAACACACAAGAAGAAAACATAAAAAGGAAATAAACTAGCATGGATGATACAAATGAAAAAGTATGAGCACCGACATCTAGCAATGAGTGTGTGAACATAAATGTAATGTCGGTGGGAAATACGTACTCCCCCAAGCTTAGGCTTTTGGCCTAAGTTGGTCTATGGCCACGGCTGGACTGACGGATATCCATAATAGTAGCTGGGGTCGTACTGCGATGCAGCGGCTATCGCCTGCTGAGCTGCAGCGTGAAAAGGAGCAGCCTCCTCTCTCCTCTCGTACTCATCTGCCTCCTCTATGGTAATAGTATATCTTCCTCTTGCCTGATAATCAAAGAAGGCAGGAGCAGGGAGAGTAATACGAACAGCACAACGTCTGTCAAAGATTAGTCGATACTGGAGAGGTGATTCATTCCTCTCGACAAACTGGTGGTGAACCATAGCATTAAAGTCTAGGTAAGTAGGAGGTAATTCAATATCATCTTTGCGTATGGCTATACAAGAAAATTAGCTATGCGGGTTGCATAAATTCCACCAAAGAAATCTCCATTAAATCTATTAAGATGCAACCTACGTGCAACAATGGCTCCCAAATTATAAGATTTATCTCCTAACACAGCACTCCTAAGAATACTGAGGTCAGGGACACACATGTGACATGCCTCATCTTTACCATTAATGCATCTACCTATGAAGAGAGCAAAGTAATGTATAGCAGGAAAGTGAATGCTCCCTATGGTAGCTTGTGTAATATCTCTAGATTCCCCCATAGTTATGCTAGCAATAAAATCTCTAAATTCAGATTTGTGAGGATCCCTTATACTACCCCATTGTGGAAGTTTGCATGCAGTGGTAAAATCCTCTAAGTCCATAGTATAAGAATTTTCATAAAGATCAAACAGGACAGTTGGGGAATTATGTGAAGTTGAAAATTCAAACCTCCTCACAAAGGTACTGGCGAGGTTGTGATACTGGCTGCACTTCTCTTCCTCGAAGCTCACGAGATTAGCGTTACGCAAATATGCGTTGAATTCTTCCTTAATTCCCGCTCGATCCATAATGTTCTCAGAAGGCCATTCACAAGGACGCACTAGAGCGTCTCTTGGTAGCTCGTCATCAGCATCACGCATTGCAAGCCTGGGTCCTTGCTTCCTTGAAGAACCACCTTGGAACATTTTCCTAAGCATATTTCTTCCTCTGAAAATTTTTAGTAACTTCAAAATAAAAGTAAACCAAACTCAATAATATTGATAACAACTACTCCTACAAGTGCCTAGAGCCTATATCATGCATCAAAACTACTTGGAACCATATAAATTTGACATGCAAGCTCAAGAACTTGGTCACCTAAGCAGCAAAAATTTGCAATGAATAAATCACTAGAACAAAAACTAATTGGACCAATGGAGGAGTCACATAACAAGGAACAATTTCCCCAAGCAGTTTTGTGAGAGGTGCTTTGAGCAAGGAGATCGAAAATGGCAGCAAGAAGAGCTAGAACTCGTGCTTGAGCTAGTTATTCGTGTTTGGGGGAGGAAGAAGGAGTGTGTGGGTGAAAGGATAAGTGGAGGAGGGCCACCGTGGGCCCACGAGGCAGGGGGCGCGCCTAGGCGGTAGGGTGCGCCCTCCACCCTCGTGTGCAGGTGGTTGACCCCCCTGCTGTGTTCTTAGTGCCAAATATTCTAGAAAAAATCATATTTAAATTTCAGGGCATTTGGAGAACTTTTATATTCGGGGTATTTTTAAATTGCATGGATAATCAAATAACACACAGAAAAATATTTATTTTTATTTTATTTAATATAAATAACAGAAAGTAAAAGTGGGGTAAAGAAGTTGTGCTTTCTAGTTTCATCCATCTCATGATCATCAAAAGGAATCCACTAACAAGGTTGATCAGGTCTTGTTAACAAACTCATTCCGAATAACATGGAACTGGAGAAATTTCAAATAACACTATGTTACCTCAACGGGGATATGCACATCCCCAATAATAAGAATATCATTTTTCTTCTTGACAGTAGGAAGAGGAAATTCAAAACCTCCAAATATAACCGATGGAATTTTTCCAATAGAGTTGATACTATGAACTTGAGGTTGTTTCCTCGGAAAGTGTACCGTATGCTCATCACCATTAACATGAAAAGTGACATTGCCTTTAGTGCAATCAATAACAGCCCCTGCAGTATCCAAGAATAATAGACATACTATCGTCCTCGGGAATATCAAGAATAACAAAGTCCGTTAAAATAGTAACGTTTGCAACTACAATAGGCACATCCTCACAAATACCGACAGGTATAGCAGTTGATTTATCAGCCATTTGCAAAGATATTTCAGTAGGTGTCAACTTATTCAAATCAAGTCTACGATATAAAGAGAGAGGCATAACACTAGCTCCAAGATCACATAAAGCAGTTTTAACATAATTTCTTTTAATGGAGCAAGGTATAGTTGGTACACCGGGATCTCCAAGTTTCTTTGGTATTCCACCCTTAAAAGTATAATTAGCAAGCATGGTGGAAATTTCAGCTTCCAGTATCTTTCTTTTATTAGTAACAATATCTTTCATGTACTTAGCATAAGGATTCATTTTAAGCATATCAGTTAATCGCATACGCAAAAAGATAGGTCTAATCATTTCAGCAAAGCGCTCAAAATCCTCATCAACTTTTTCTTGGATGGTTTGGGAGGAAAAGGCATGGGTTTCTGAACCCATGGTTCTCTTCCTTTACCATGTTTCCTAGCAACAAAGTCTTTATTATCATAAAGTTGATTCTTTGATTGTGGGTTATCAAGATCAACAGCAGGTTCAATTTCTATATCATTATCATTACTAGGTTGAGCATCATCATGAACATTTTTATTAACATTATCACTAGTTTCAGGTTCATTACCAGATTGTGTTTCAACATCAAAAATAGAAATATCATTTGGATTCTCAGGTGTTTCAGTAATAGGTTCACTAGAAGCATGCAAAGTCCTATCATTTTTTTCTTCTTTTTAGAATAACGAGGTGCAACTATATTATTTCTCTGAGAATCTTGCTGAATTCTCTTAGGGTGGCCTTCAGGATACAAAGGTTCCTGAGTCATTCTACCAGTTCTAGTAGCCACTCTAACATGATTATCATTATGTTTACTATTCAATTCATTGAGCAAATCATTTTGAGCTTGAAGTACTTGTTCTACTTGAGTGGTAACCATAGAAGCATGTTTACTAATAAGTTTAAGTTCACCTTTGACATTAGCCATATAATCGCCCAAGTGTTCAAGCATATTTGAATTGTATTTCAATTTTCTACCAAAATAAGCATTAAAGTCTTCTTGCTTAGCCATAAATTTATCAAACTCATCTAAGCATGGGCTAGCAAATTTAATAAATGTGATTTCAGATTTATCATATCTATAGAGAGAATTTACCTTTACTACCTGTGGCGGGTTATCAAGACCATGAGTTTCTTCAATAGGTAATGGATTAAGATTATATGTTTCTGAAGGAAATATGCCCTAGAGGCAATAATAAAGTTATTATTTATTTCCTTATATCATGATAAATGTTTATTATTCATGCTAGAATTGTATTAACCGGAAACATAATACATGTGTGAATACATAGACAAACAGAGTGTCACTAGTATGCCTCTACTTAACTAGCTCGTTGATCAAAGATGGTTAAGTTTCCTAGCCATTTACATCGGTTGTCATTTGATTAATGGGATCACATCATTAGGAGAATGATGTGATTGACATGACCCATTCCGTTAGCATAGCACACGATCGTTTAAGTGTGTTGCTATTGCTTTCTTCATGACTTATACATGTTCCTATGACTATGAGATTACGCAACTCCCGTTTACCGGAGGAACACTTTGTGTGCTACCAAACGTCACAACGTAACTGGGTGATTATAAAGGTGCTCTACAGGTGTCTCCGAAGTTACTTGTTGGGTTGGCGTATTTTGAGATAGGGATTTGTCACTCCGATTGTCGGAGAGGTATCTCTGGGCCCTCTCGGTAATGCACATCACATAAGCCTTGCAAGCATTGCAACTAATGAGTTAGTTGCGGGATGATGTATTACGGAACGAGTAAAGAGACTTGCCGGTAACAAGATTGAACTAGGTATTGAGATACCGACGATCGAATCTCGGGTAAGTAACATACCGATGACAAAGGGAACAACGTATGTTGTTATGCGGTCTGATCGATAAAGATCTTCGTAGAATATTTAGGAGCCAATGTGAGCATCCAGGTTCCGCTATTGGTTATTGACTGGAGACGTGTCTCGGTCATGTCTACATACTTCTCGAACCCGTAGAGTCCGCACGCTTAACGCTACGATGACAGTTATATTATGAGTTTTATGTTTTGATGTACCGAAGGTTGTTCGGAGTCCCGGATGTGATCACGGACATGACGAGGAGTCTCGAAATGTTCGAGACATGAAGATTGATATATTGGAAGCCTATGTTTGGATATCGGAAGTGTTCCGGGTGAAATCGAGATTTTACCGGAGTACCGGGGGGTTACCGGAACCCCTCGGGGGCTTAATGGGACTACATGGGCCTTAGTGGAAAAGGAGGGAAGCAAGGGAAGTGTGGGGTGCCCCCCCAAGGCCCAAACCGAATTGGTTTAGGGCAAAGGGGGTCGGCCCCCCTCTTTCCTTCTTCCCCCCTCCCAAGTCCTAATCCAACTAGGAAAAGGGGGGAGTCCTACTCCCGGTGGGAGTAGGACTCCTCCGGCGCGCCTCTCCCCTTGGCCGGCCGCACCCCCCCTTGCTCCTTTATATACAGGGGCAGGGGGCACCTCTAGATACACAAGTTGATCAAGTTGATCGTCTCTTAGCCGTGTGCGGTGCCCCCTCCGCCATAGTCCACCTCGATAATACTGTAGCGGTGCTTAGGCCAAGCCCTGCGGCGGTAGAACATCAACATCGTCACCACGCCGTCGTGCTGACGAAACTCTTCCTCAACACTTGGCTGGATCGGAGTTAGAGGGACGTCATCGGGCTGAACGTGTGCTGAACTCAGAGGTGTTGTGCGTTCGGTACTTGATCGGTCGGATCATGAAGACGTACAACTACAACAACTGCGTTGTGCTAATGCTTCTACTTCCGGTCTACGAGGGTACGTGGACAACACTCTCCCCTCTCGTTGCTATGCATCACCATGATCTTGCGTGTGCGTAGGAATTTTTTTTGAAATTACTACGTTCCGCAACAGTGGCATCCGAGCCAAGTTTTATGTGTTGATGTTATATGCACGAGTAGAACACAAGTGAGTTGTGGGCGATATAAGTCATACTACTTACCAGCATGTCATACTTTGGTTCGACAGTATTGTTGGATGAAGCGGCCCGGACCGACATTACGCGTACGCTTACGCGAGACTAGTTCTACCGACGTGCTTTGCACATAGGTGGCTGGCGGGTGTCAGTTTCTCCATCTTTAGTTGAACCGAGTGTGGCTACGCCCAGTCCTTGCGAAGGTTAAAACAGCACCAACTTGACAAACTATCGTTGTGGTTTTGATGCGTAGGTAAGAACAGTTCTTGCTAAGCCCGTAGCAGCCACGTAAAACTTGCAACAACAAATTAGAGGATGTCTAACTTGTTTTTGCAGGGCATGTTGTGATGTGATATGGTCAAGACATGATGCTATATTGTATGAGATGATAATGTTTTGTAACCGAGTTATCGGCAACTGGCAGGAGCCATATGGTTGTCGCTTTATTGTATGCAATACAATCGCCGTGTAATGCTTTACTTTATCACTAAGCGGTAGCAATAGTCGTGGAAGCATAAGATTGGCAAGATGACAACGATGCTACGATGGAGATCAAGGTGTCGCGCCGGTGACGATGGTGATCATGACGGTGCTTCGGAGATGGAGATCACAAGCACAAGATGATGATGGCCATATCATATCACTTATTGATTGCATGTGATGTTTATCTTTTATGCATCTTATCTTGCTTTGATTGACGGTAGCATTATAAGATGATCCCTCACTAAATTATCAAAGTATAAGTGTTCTCCCTGAGTATGCATCGTTGCGAAAGTTCTTCGTGCTGAGACACCACGTGATGATCGGGTGTGATAGGCTCTACGTTCAGATACAATGAGTGCAAAACAGTTGCACACGCGGAATACTCAGGTTAAACTTGACGAGCCTAGCATATAACAGATATGGCCTCGGAACACGGAGACCGAAAGGTCGAGCGTGAATCATATAGTAGATATGATCAACATAGTGATGTTCACCATTGAAACTACTCCATCTCACGTGATGATCGGACATGGTTTAGTTGATTTGGATCACGTGATCACTTAGAGGATTAGAGGGATGTCTATCTAAGTGGGAGTTCTTAAGTAATATGATTAATTGAACTTAAATTTATCATGAACTTAGTACCTGATAGTATCTTGCTTGTCTATAATGATTGTAGATAGATGGCCCGTGATGTTGTTCCGTTGAATTTTAATGCGTTCCTTGAGAAAGCAAAGTTGAAAGATGATGGTAGCAATTACACGGACTGGGTCCCTAACTTTAGGATTATCCTCATTGCTGCACAGAAGAATTATGTCCTGGAAGCACCGCTGAGTGCCAGGCCTGCTGCTGATGCAACTGACGACTCTAAGAACGTCTGGTAGAGCAAAGTTGATGACTACTCGATAGTTCAGTGTGCCATGCTTTACGGCTTAGAACCGGGATTTCAATGACATTTTGAACGTCATGGAGCATATAAGATGTTCCAGGAGTTGAAGTTAATATTTCAAGCAAATTCCTGGATTGAGAGATATGAAGTCTCTAATAAGTTCTATAGCTGCAAGATGGAGGAGAATAGTTATGTCAGTGAACATATACTCAGAATGTCTGGGTACCATAATCACTTGACTCAACTGGGAGTTAATCTTCCGGTTGATAGTGTCATAGACAGAGTACTTCAATCACTGCTACCAAGCTACAAGAGCTTCGTGATGAACTATAATATGCAAGGGATGAATAAAAAAATTCCTGAGCTCTTCGCAATGCTAAAGGCTGCGGAGGTAGAAATCAAGAAGGAGCATCAAGTGTTGATGGTCAAAAAGACCACTAGTTTCAAGAAAAATGGCAAAGGGAAGAAGAAGGGGAACTTCAAGAAGAACATCAAGCAAGTTGCTGCTCAAGAGAAGAAACCCAAGTCTGGACCTAAGCCTGAAACAGAGTGCTTCTACTGCAAGCAAACTGGTCACTAGAAGCGGAAATGCCCCAAGTATTTGGCGGATAAGAAGGATGGCAAGGTGAACAAAGGTATATGTGATATACATGTTATTGATGTTTACCTTACTAATGCTCGCAGTAGCACCTGGGTATTTGATACTGGTTCTGTTGCTAATATTTGCAACTCGAAACAGGGGCTACGGATTAAGCGAAGATTGGCTAAGGACGAGGTGACGATGCGCGTGGGAAATGGTTCCAAAGTCGATATGATCGCAGTCGGCATGCTACCTCTACATCTACCTTCGGGATTAGTATTAGACCTAAATAATTCTTATTTGGTGCCATCGTTGAGCATGAACATTATATCTGGATCTTGTTTGATGCGAGACGGTTATTCATTTAAATCAGAGAATAATGGTTGTTCTATTTATATGAGTAATATCTTTTATGGTCATGCACCCGTGAAGAGTGGTCTATTCTTATTGAATCTCGATAGTAGTGACACACATATTCATAATGTTGAAGCCAAAAGATACAAGGTTGATAATGATAGTGCAACTTATTTGTGGCACTGCCGTTCAGGTCATATCGGTGTAAAGCGTATGAAGAAAATCCATATTGATGGACTTATGGAACCACTTGATTATTAATCACTTGGTACTTGCGAACCGTGCCTCGTGGGCAAGATGACTAAAACGCTGTTCTCCGGAACTATGGAGAGAGCAACATATTTGTTGGAAATCATACATACAGATGTATGTGGTCCGATGAATGTTGAGGCTCGTGGCAGATATCGTTATTTTCTCACCTTCACAGTTGATTTAAGCAGATATGGGTATATCTACTTAATGAAGCATAAGTCTGAAACATTTGAAAAGTTCAAAGGATTTCAGAGTGAAGTTGAAAATCATCGTAACAAGAAAATAAAGTTTCTACGATCTGATCATGGAGGAGAATATTTGAGTTACGAGTTTGGTCTACATTTGAAACAATGCGGAATAGTTTCACAACTCACGCCACCCGGAACACCACAGCGTAATGGTGTGTCCGAACGTCGTAATCGTACTTTACTAGATATGGTGCGATCTATGATGTCTCTTATAGATTTACCGCTATCATTTTGGGGTTATGCTTTAGAGACGGCCGCATTCACATTAAATAAGGCACCATCGAAATCCGTTGAGACGACGCCTTATGAACTCTGGTTTGGTAAGAAACCAAAGTTGTCGTTTATGAAAGTTTGGGGCTGCGATGCTTATGTGAAAAAGCTTCAACTTGATAAGCTCGAACCCAAATCGGAGAAATGTGTCTTCATAGGATACCCAAAGGAGACTGTTGGGTACACCTTCTATCACAGATCCGAAGGCAAGACTTTTGTTGCTAAATTCAGAGTTTTTCTAGAGAAGGAGTTTCTCTCGAAAGAAGTGAGTGGGAGGAAAGTAGAACTTGATGAGGTAACTGTACCTGCTCCCTTATTAGAAAGTAGTTCATCATAGAAAACGGTTTATGCGGCACCTACACCAATTAGTGAGGAAGTTAATGATAATGATCATGAAACTTTAGATCAAGTTGTTACTGAACCTCGTAGGTCATCCAGAGTAAGATCCGCACTAGAGTGGTATGGTAATCCTGTTCTGGAAGTTATGTTACTAGACCATGACGAACCTACGAACTATGAAGAAGCGATGGTGAGCCCAGATTCCGCAAAATGGCTTGAGGCCATGAAATCTGAGATGGGATCAATGTATGAGAACAAAGTGTGGACTTTGGTTGACTTGCCCGTTGATCGGCAAGCAATTGAGAATAAATGGATCTTCAAGAAGAAGACTGACGCTGACGGTAATGTTACTGTCTATAAAGCTTGACTTGTTGCGAAAGGTTTTCGACAAGTTCAAGGGATTGACTACGATGAGACCTTCTCACCCGTAGCGATGCTTAAGTCTGTCCGAATCATGTTAGCAATTGCCGCGTTTTATGATTATGAAATTTGGCAGATGGATGTCAAAACTGCATTCCTGAATGGATTTCTGGAAGAAGAGTTGTATATGATGCAACCAGAAGGTTTTGTCGATCCAAAGGGAGCTAACAAAGTGTGCAAGCTCCAGCGATCCATTTATGGACTAGTGCAAACCTCTCGGACTTGGAATAAACGCTTTGATAGTGTGATCAAAGCATTTGGTTTTATATAGACTTTTGGAGAAGCCTGTATTTACAAGAAAGTGAGTGGGAGCTCTGTAGCATTTCTGATATTATATGTGGATGACATATTACTGATTGGAAATGATATAGAATTTCTGGATAGCATAAAGGGATACTTGAATAAAAGTTTTTCAATGAAAGACCTCGGTGAAGCTGCTTACATATTGGGCATTAAGATCTATAGAGATAGATCAAGACGCTTAATTGGACTTTCACAAAGCACATACCTAGACAAAGTTTTGAAGAAGTTCAAAATGGATCAGGCAAAGAAAGGGTTCCTTCTTGTATTACAAGGTGTGAAGTTGAGTAAGACTCAATGCCCGACCACTGTAGAAGATAGAGAGAAAATGAAAGATGTTCCCTATGCTTCAGCCATAGGATCTATCATGTATGCAATGCTGCGTACCAGACCTGATGTGTGCCTTGCTATAAGTCTAGCAGGGAGGTACCAAAGTAATCCAGGAGTGGATCACTGGACAGCGGTCAAGAACATCCTGAAATACCTGAAAAGGACTAAGGATATGTTTCTCATTTATGGAGGTGACAAATAGATCATCGTAAACGGTTACATTGATGCAAGCTTTGACACTGATCCGGACAATTCGAAATCGCAAACCGGATATGTGTTTACATTGAACGGTGGAGCTATCAGTTGGTGCAGTTCTAAACAAAGCGTCGTGGCAGGATCTACATGTGAAGCGGAGTACATAGCTGCTTCGGAAGCAGCAAATGAAGGAGTCTGGATGAAGGAGTTCATATCCGATCTAGGTGTCATACCTAGTGCATCGGGTCCAATGAATTTTTTTTTGACAATACTGGAGCAATTGCCTTAGCGAAGGAATCCAGATTTCACAAGAGAACCAAGCACATCAAGAGACGCTTCAATTCCATCCGGGAGCTAGTCCAGGTGAAAGACATAGAAATTTGCAAGATACATACGGATCTGAATGTTGCAGACCCGTTGACTAAGCCTCTTCCACGAGCAAAACATGATCAGCACCAAGGCTCCATGGGTGTTAGAATCATTACTGTGTAATCTAGATTATTGAGTCTAGTGCAAGTGGGAGACTGAAGCAAATATGCCCTGGAGGCAATAATAAAGTTATTATTTATTTCCTTATATCATGATAAATGTTTATTATTCATGCTAGAATTGTATTAACCGGAAACATAATACATGTGTGAATACATAGACAAACAGAGTGTCACTAGTATGCCTCTACTTAACTAGCTCGTTGATCAAAGATGTTTAAGTTTCCTAGCCATTGACATGGGTTGTCATTTGATTAACGGGATTACATCACTAGGAGAATGATGTGATTGACATGACCCATTCCGTTAGCATAGCACACGATCGTTTAAGTATGTTGCTATTGATTTCTTCATGACTTATACAGGTTCCTATGACTATGAGATTATGCAACTCCCATTTACCGGAGGAACACTTGGTGTGCTACCAAACATCACAACGTAACTGGGTGATTATAAAGGTGCTCTACAGGTGTCTCTGAAGGTACTTGTTGGGTTGGTGTATTTCAAGATTAGGATTTGTCACTCCGATTGTCGGAGAGGTATCTCTGGGCCCTCTCGGTAATGCACGTCACTTAAGCCTTGCAAGCATTGCAACTAATGAGTTAGTTGCGGGATGATTTATTACGGAACGAGTAAAGAGACTTGCCGATAACGAGATTGAACTAGGTATTGAGATACCGACGATCGAATCTCGGGCAAGTAACATACCGATGACAAAGGGAACAACGTATGTTGTTATGCATTCTGACCGACAAAGATCTTCGTAGAATATGTAGGAGCCAATATGAGCATCCAGGTTCCGCTATTTGTTATTGACCAGAGACGTGTCTCGGTCATGTCTACATAGTTCTCGAACCCGTAGGGTCCGCACGCTTAACGCTACGATGAAAGTTATATTATGAGTTTTATGTTTTGATGTACCGAAGGTTGTTCGGAGTCCCAAATGTGATCACGGACATGACGAGGAGTCTCGAAATGGTCGAGACATGAAGATTGATATATTGGAAGCCTATGTTTGGATATCGGAAGTGTTCCGGGTGAAATCGGGATTTTACCGGAGTACCGGGGGGTTACCGGAACCCCCCGGGGGCTTAATGGGCCTACATGGGCTAAGTGGAAAAGGAGGGAAGCAAGGGAAGTGTGGGGCGCGCCCCCCAAGGCCCAAATCGAATTGGTTTAGGGCAAAGGGGGCCGCCCCCCCCCTCTTTCCTTCTTCCCCCCTCCCAAGTCCTAATCCAACTAGGAAAAGGGGGGAGTCCTACTCCCGGTGGGAGTAGGACTCCTCCAGCGCGCCTCTCCCCTTGGCCCGCCGCACCCCCCTTGCTCCTTTATATACAGGGGCAGGGGGGCACCTCTAGACACACAAGTTGATCGTCTCTTAGCCGTGTGCGGTGCCCCCCTCCACCATAGTCCACCTCGATAATACTGTAGCGGTGCTTAGGCGAAGCCCTGTGTCGGTAGAACATCAACATCGTCACCACACCGTCGTGCTGACGAAACTCTCTCTCAACACTTGGCTGGATCGGAGATAGAGGGACGTCATCGGGCTGAACATGTGCTGAACTCGGAGGTGTCGTGCGTTCGGTACTTGATCGGTCGGATCTTGAAGACGTACGACTACATCAACCGCGTTGTGCTAACGCTTCCGCTTTTAGTCTATGAGGGTACGTGGACAACACTCTCCCCTCTCTTTGCTATGCATCACCATGATCTTGCGTGTGCGTAGGATTTTTTTGAAATTACTACGTTCCCCAATAGTTTCTTCAATAGACGGTAAATTAAGACCATGTATTTCTTCAATAAGAGGTAAATTCTTAACATCTTCAGCTTTAATACCTTTTTCTTTCATAGATTTCTTTGCCTCTTGCATATCTTCAGGACTGAGAAATAGAATACCCCTCTTCTTCGGAGTTGGTTTAGGAATAGGCTCAGGAATTGGCTCCGGAGGTGTCCAATTATTTTCATTTGTCAACATATTATTCAATAGAATTTCAGCTTCATCTGGTGTTCTTTCCCTGAAAACAGAACCGGCACAACTATCCAGGTAATCTATGGAGGCATCGGTTAGTCCATTATAAAAGATATCAAGTATTTCATTTTTCTTAAGAGGATGATCAGGCAAAGCATTAAGTAATTGGAGAAGCCTCCCCCAAGCTTGTGGGAGACTCTCTTTTTCAATTTGCACAAAATTATATATATATCCCTTAAAGCAGCTAGTTTCTTATGAGCAGGGAAATATTTAGCAGAGAAGTAATAAATCATATCCTGGGGACTACGCACACAACCAGGATCAAGAGAATTAAACCATATCTTAGCATCACCCTTTAATGAAACGGAAATATTTGAAGGATGTAAAAGTAATGAGTTCTCTCATCTTTAGTGAACAGGGTGGCTATATCATTCAATTTAGTAAGATGTGCCACAACAGTTTGAGATTCATAACCATGAAAAGGATCAGATTCAACCAAAGTAATTATATCAGGATCAACAGAGAATTCATAATCCTTATCAGTAACAAAGATAGGTGAAGTAGCAAAAGCAGGGTCAGGTTTCATTCTAGCATTTAGAGTTTGCTTACTCCATTTAGCTAATAACCTTTTGAGTTCATTTCTTTTTTTGCAAGCTAAAATAGCTAAAGAAGCTTCTTGGTCAAAAACATAACCCTTAGGAATAACAAGTGATTCTTCATCATCTGTCGGTGTACTAGAGTAGGGGTACCCTAGTATCCCGAACTTGTGCACGGGCAGTCGCAGCATCCCGCGGCAAGGCTTGCCGGGTGACCGCCAAGGTCCTCCGTGGTTCCTTTGGAGCCATTCAAGAACAAAGTATCCAAGTCAAGGCCCCGGCAAGAGGAGCTTGCCGGGAAGGCCAACCAAGGCACCTCAAGACCCCGGCAAGAGGAGCTTGCCAGGAAGGCCACCCAAGGCATCTCAAGGAACTTGCCGCGGCGCGCCACACGTCCCGACAAGGCCCGGTGAGCGACAAGCTCCCGGACGCGACAAGACAACGACCGCGGCAAGGCGCTTGCCGCGGCAAGCCACCACTCTGTGCCCGCGCTCCACCACATCCACCAACATGTCGCTCTGGGACCCTTCCAGGCGTGCGTGGCGGGCGGCTGTGCAGCCAGCGGTGAGCGGTGGCAAGCGGCGCTGACAAGATTGCCATCGTGGCGAGCGGTGGCGTCCCTGACGGTCCCTTTTACACTGTTTAGGCGACGCCGACGGGCATTTAAGGCCCTTGTCCCCTGCCGTCAGGGTTAGGTATGATACACTATAGCAGGTAGCTGTACCTACCGCATCACCTTTTTCATATTTACCCTTTGTCTCCGTTGCCACCTGTCGGTGACCCCTTGAGCATATAAAAGGAGGCCCATGCGCAATGTAGAGGGGGGTTCGGAGAAACAGAACACTGACGCTCGGTCTCGTTAGCTGCTGGTGTGTACTGTAGCACTCCGCGCTCCCGAGTAAGAACTCAATACAAGCCACAAAGCAAGAGTAGGGTTTTACGCATCCGTGCGGCCCGAACCTGGGTAAACTGCTCGTGTGCTTCGCCTCGATCCGCTCTTTGCACGACCTCCGCCCCCGCCGAATCGAAAGGGACTCGGTCCGCCGGTCCCATAGGTGTTCGTGGATTAGTCCCCCGACATCTTTGGCCGCCAGGTAGGGGCGTCGAGGTTGTGTGAACCAGATCCGGCGTTCACACGAGCTAGATCTTCATCATCTTCATCGACATTCCGCCGAAGAAGAAGGCTTCGAAAGCGGCTGCTCCGTCCGCCCCGCTACCACCGGAGCAAACGGCTGATGGGGCAGACGCCGGCGGAAGAACGGGCATCGACGAGGGAGCTCACGGTGCTGCCAGGTCCAAGGACAAGGCTGCGCTGCCCATCGGCGGCGTAGCCGGCTCCCACAACGACCGGGCGCACTCCAAGACCTCGGCGTCCGTACATGCACCGCGCCCACCTCATGAGGCGCGAGACCGGCTGAGTCACGGTGCTCACAGTACCATGCGTTTGCTGGACCAAGATCGAGCTGGTGGATCTCGGAGTGCTCAAGACCACGATGCACGCCAACCTGCTGGCGCGAGCGAGACACGGTCGCCTGGACGGGATACTGCTCCTTCTAACATAGTTAGAAGTCCGAGCATATCCCGCTCCTCGCACCGTTCGCCACCACCACCCGCCACTGCAGCAGAAGCTTTGGCGCGAGCTCAACTGCTCCTAGACTACCCTCCAACAGCAGACAAGATCGACGACTGGAGGGCCACCATTCAGAATCTCATCGGCTTCGCCAACAGCGACACTCAGCGGCAGCCGAGCACGTCGCAGCCGCGTCAAGTCACCCAGGCACGAGCCGGTGGCGACAAGACCGGTGGGGGTGCAACCACTGTGCACTCTCCGCCCCGAAGGCCAAGATCGCTGACTCACCGGATCCACCTCGACAGTGACTCCACCGCGTCATCAGATCCACGAGCTCGTCGCGATCAGCGCCAAGTTCTTCACGAACGACAGCAAGAAGACGCTCGTACTCGCATCGAGCGCCAAAGAGAAGCGCGACGTCAATCAGACCAGCGCGCTGGGCCCTCTGTTGACATGCATGCGCCAGGGGAACGAGGCGACTTACCGTACGCGGTAGGTTGCCCTGCGTTTACTCGTGAGCTGCGGCAAGTCTAGTGGCCCAGCATGAAGAATTTCAAGCCAGACGTACCAGAGAAGTACGACGGCAAGTCGCATCCGTCGGAGTTCCTCAGCATCTACACCATCGCGGTGCATGCTGCCGGGGCCGGGACGACAAGATCCTTGCCAACTACTTCCCGCTGGTGCTCAAGCCCAACGCCAGGTCCTGGCTCATGCACTTGCCGGACAACTCCATATCCTCTTGGGCAGACCTGTGCCATCAGTTTGTCGGCGCCTTTACAGGCGGACACAAACCTCATGGCCAAGAGAGTGACCTTCATCTACTCGCCCAGAAGGAAGGAGAGCCCCTGCGCAAGTATATTCAGAGATTCAGCCGTGTGCAGCACAACATCCCAGATGTCCACCCTGCCGCGGTCATCAGCGCGTTCCATCGGAACGTGCGTAACCGCAGGATGCGGGAGGAGATGGCGATGTGCAAGATCAGAGACGTCAGTGAGCTGTATGCCCTGGCTGACAAGTGTGCACGTGCTGAGGAAGGGAGGAAACTCCCTGGAGAGAATACAGGAGCAGGAGGATCTGACAGCAAGGATGCAGCCCCGGCAAAGAAAAACCGGTGGCGGAACAGGAAGAAGAAAGGCAAAGATGTGCTAGTCGTTGAGCAGTCCGGCAATGAAGGTGGCGCCAAGAAAGCCAAAGTTGGTAGCTCCGGCAAGGAGATTGCCGCATGCACCAACTGCCAGGCTGTGGCGGTCGCCGACAAGCAGGACGACACCGACAAGCAGTACTGCAAGATCCACCGCACCAAGGGCCACGACCTCCAGAGCTGCAAGAAGGTCGAGCAGCTTGTCCAGCAGCAAAAGGCTGAATACGAGCAACGCGACAAGGAGAGGGCCCAAGGAGGCACTGGAGAATCTGGCAAGAAGCGCGCCGGCCGGGGAGGACGCCGCGGCAAGCCAAGCAGCAGCAAGGAGACAGACCTCCCCGCGGCCGCGACAAGGATGAAGACGACGACGACGATGAAGACATGGATGATGTTGAGACCAGCGAACAGGAGTTCCAGAAAGCCACAGAGGTCTTGTGCGTTGACGGCGGTGCTTCTCTGCATACTTCGCACCGCCAACTCAAGCAGTGGGTGCGGGAAGTCAATGCGGCAGAACCACCTATCGAGTCACGCAAGCTTCTGAAATGGTCCAGCACGCCTATCATCTTTGATATTGAGGACCACCCTGACCGCACAACTGCGGTCGGGTGCTTGCCGGTGTTGGTTTCACCAACTATCCGCAACCTCAAGGTCACTAAGATGTTAGTTGACGGCGGGGCCGGCTTGAACCTGATCTCCTTCGCTGTACTCCAGAAACTCCAGATCCCTGACAGCGAGCTCGAAGAGACCGGCACATTCCAAGGAATCAACCCAGGAAGGAGTAAGCCGAAGGGGAAGGTCACGTTGCTAGTAACATTTGGCAGCGAGCTGAACTTCAGGACTGAGAGGGTCACTTTTGACGTTGTCGATATTCCATTGCCTTACAATGGGATACTTGGCCGTCGAGCACTCGCCAAGTTCATGGCAGCCTCTCACTACGCATACAACATGCTGAAGATGCGAGGCCCGATAAGCGTCATCTCTGTCCCCGGTGACAAGAAGGATGCTCTTATCTGCGCCGACAAGATCTACCGGGAAGCGGCAGCCGCAACAGACCGCAAGTCACTTGCCGTTGAAGCTCCCGGGGGGAAGAAGAAGACCGAGTCCGGCAAGAGCTCTAGTGCCCAATCCGGCAAGCGCACCTCTTCGGAGTGCTGCGCCGCCGTCGAGGACGCACCATCGGGCTCCACCGGCAAGTGTAAGAAGACAATGGCGGCTCCGCCAGGGACGAAGAAGGTGTCCGCCAAGGAGGACGGCACTGGTGGTACCTTCACCATCAGTGCCACTCTCGACCCCAAATAGGAAAGCGCGCTCATTGCTTTCCTGCGGGCGAATGTCGACGTCTTTGCGTGGCAACCGTCTGACATCCCCGGTGTTCCCAGGAAAGTAATTGAGCATCACCTTGCCGTTTGTCCTCATGCGCGGCCCGTCAAGCAGAAGGTCAGGAAGCAAGCAGTGGAGCGCCAAGAATTCATTGCAGAGGAGATCAAGAAGTTGGAAGCAGCAGGCCTTGTCAGAGGAGTGCTCCATCCTACGTGGTTGGCCAATCCTGTAGTCGTGCGCAAGGCGAACGGGAAATGGAGACTTTGTATCGATTTTATCGATGTTAACAAAGCTTGTCCCAAAGACCCATTTCCTTTGCCGCGCATTGACCAGATTGTTGAATCCACAGCCGGATGTGATTTGCTTCCATTTCTTGACGCATACTCAGGATACCATCAGATCTTCATGGCAGAAGAGGATGAGGAGAAGACCGCATTCATTACTCCATGTGGCACGTACTGTTTCATACGGATGCCTTTCGGATTAAAAAATGCTGGCTCAACATTTGCAAGAGTAGTCCATGTCGCTCTTGAGCCACAAATACACAGGAATGTGGAAGCCTACATGGATGATATAGTGGTCAAGAGCAAGGACAAGGCAACTCTGATCCAAGATTTAGACGAGACCTTTGCAAATCTGCGCAAGATTAGCCTCAAGCTCAACCCCGAGAAATGTGTGTTTGGAGTCCCCTCCGGCAAGCTTCTCGGGTTCTTCGTGTCTCAGCGGGGAATTGAAGCCAATCCCGACAAGATCAAGGCCATTGAGCAGATAGAAGCACCAAAGCGCGTCAAGGATGTACAAAGACTTGCCGGTTGCGTGGCTGCTCTCAGCAGGTTTATCTGTAGGTCTGCTGAGCGCGCCCTGCCATTTTTCAAATTATTGAAAAAGGCAGGTCCAGTGAAATGGATTCCGGAAGCGGAGGCTGCGCTGCAAGACTTGAAGAGATACCTGTCCTCCCCTCCAATACTTGTCGCACCTAAACCACAAGAGAAGTTGCTGCTGTATATAGCAGCAACCAATCAAGTGGTTAGTGCTGCGTTAGTAGCGGAGAGGGAGGCAGATGACAAACCAACAACCATGGCAGGCACATCCAGCGACAAGCAGGGGGCTTCCCCGACAAGCTCTGGTCCCGACAAGGATGGGTCTGCGCAGGCGCGCAAGGAGATACAGAAGAGAATGGTGCAGCGCCCAGTTTACTTTGTCAGTTCCCTTCTGCAGGGGGCTAGGTCAAGGTACTCTGGCATGCAGAAATTGCTTTTCGGCCTTCTCATGGCCTCGAGAAAGCTGCGCCATTACTTCCAAGCACATGAGGTCACAGTTGTCACTCGCTTTCCGCTGAAGAGGATACTACAGAATCGAGAAGCGACAGGCAGGATTGTTGAGTGGGCACTGGAACTGTCAAGCTTTGGCCTCAAGTTTGAGAGTACTTCAACTATCCAAAGCAAAGCATTGGCAGAATTCATAGCAGAATGGATGCCAACACCAGATGAAGAAATTCCAGAAACGAGCATCCCCGTCGACGAAGCAAGCAAAGAGTGGCTGATGTACTTTGACGGTGCCTTTTCGCTGCAAGGCGCCAGCGCTAGTGTGCTGCTTATCGCACCCACCGGAGAGCACCTCAAGTACGTAGTCCAGATGCACTTTCCCAAGGAGAAGCAACAAACAATACTGCAGAGTATGAAGGCTTGCTTGCCGGTCTCAGGATCGCAGCAGACCTTGGGATCAAGAAGCTCATTGTCCGGGGTGACTCACAGCTTGTCGTACGCCAAGTGAACAAGAGCTATCAGAGTCCGTTGATGGAAGCCTACATTGACGAAGTGAGAAAGCTAGAAGAGCACTTTGACGGCCTACAGATGGAGCATGTTCCAAGAGCTCAGAACGCTATTGCTGATGGCCTGTCAAAGTACGCCGCACTTAAGTTACCTGTGGAACCAGGGATCTTTGAGCTCAAGCTGACTCAACCGTCCGTAACGCCATCAACTGGACAGAGCAAGAAGAGGAAGTTGATTTCTGGTGACTATTTTCCGGCAGAGCTTCCCGAAGCCGCCGCCAAGAAGGTCCCCAAGATCAACGCTAAAAGCGCTGAGGAGCAATATGCTCCGGCAAGCCCTAGGGTTTGTTCCGTTGAAGTAGAAGCTCC